>NW_026616382.1:0-25871 GCF_000801105.2 Raphanus sativus | reverse complement strand
GGGATGCCTTAGAAGTTTCAGAAGGACCAATGACTCGTGCTAGAGTTAAGAAGCTCAAAGAAGCTATTGGAGGTTTACTTAGGAAGTCTCTGAATCAAGATGAATGTCTTGGAGGAAGCTTGATACTTCAAGACACCCTTATCACCATCCAAGCTATCTCACCATCAAGCTGAGTATCATCTAGGCTAGCAAGAGAAGTGTGCTCTTTTCCTGTCTTAGTTTTTGTCCCACTGGGTTTTGCTAAGATAGGTTTTTAACGAGGCCTTGTCTTGCTAATCAAATCACCTAGCATGATACTCTCGAACCACATAAGTACCTTATGTTATTTTTAGACTATAGTTTTCTTATTTCGTTACACAAGTCAAAGAGGAGCCTGTTCCTTAATGACTCTTGTTGTTTCCGAGACCTTGTGCATGTACAAGGATCTCACTATATATGTGTGTGTCTCGTAGTCTAATAAGATCATCCAATCTTTTAACTAAAAACCCTTGTTCTCTCTGACTTGTCTTTGCGAGTTCTTGAGTTCTGTTGGTGAGTAATATCCAGCAATCTCTAGTTGTCTAAAGAGGTGTGTTATATCCAATCTAGTCAACTAAACCGTGTCAAGGAGCTATTCCGCAACTCTTTGATTCATCACCATTTCACTGCCTTGAAGATCTTGAGTCTTTGATTCGATCTTGCAAGGATCTATCCATATCATCCAGAGAAATCATCCTAGGATCGTATTAAGTGGTAT
Source organism: Raphanus sativus (assembly GCF_000801105.2). Classification (NCBI taxonomy): domain Eukaryota; kingdom Viridiplantae; phylum Streptophyta; class Magnoliopsida; order Brassicales; family Brassicaceae; genus Raphanus; species Raphanus sativus. The sequence continues at coordinate 25,135 of NW_026616382.1, read as the reverse complement.
CAGAGCACTCTGGATAGGGAAGTTCTCGATCTCTCTTTGATTTTTGATTTGAACTCTTCAGCTTCTTTTCAAATCATCGATAGATCTGTGTTTTTGTTTAAGTTTATCACTTGATCTGATCATTCTATCACTTGTTTTCATTGATCTGAATCGAATCCTGTTAGATCTAAGAATTTTTATCATATTTGAATTTGAATCGATCAATTGCTTGTGTTTGAAGAAATCGTGATCATAGATCTGTTGTTTGTTCTGCAAGTTTTCATTTTTTTATTGTTTGATCTCGTTTCTATTGAACTACTTATTTGTTTAAGTGTTTGATTGAATCAGGTACCATGGGGAACGAGACTGATGAAGAAGCAGACTTGATGAGAAGAAACAAAATGCTGATGGAAGCCATGACTGCTCAGTTGAACAAAACCATGTTGGAGAACATGTCAACTATGATGAAAGACAACATGGAAGAAATTAGAAGGGAGATTAGACAAGCTACTGGTCAAGGACACAGCCGTGAAGCTGAAAGAGAAGAGCAATCTCCACAACGCCAACGAGAGCATGATGGTTCACAAGAAACTGATAACTACTATGAGCGTAGAAGATCCTCTTCTAGAGACAGTCGTAGGAGACCTAGGAGAGATCACGTGGGAAGAAGGTATCATAGAGATGAGTATACTGGTCTTAAGATCAAGATCCCTCCTTTCCATGGCAAGGTTGATCCTGATGCTTACTTGGAGTGGGAGAAGAAGATTGAGATCGTCTTCAATTGTCAACACTACACAAACGCTCAAAGGATCCAGATTGCCACTACTGAGTTTTATGACTACGCTTTGAGTTGGTGGGATCAACTGGTGACTGCTAGACGTGTCAATCAAGAGTATCCTGTTGACTCTTGGCAAGAGATGAAGTCTTTGATGCGCAAGAGGTTTGTACCTAGCCACTACCATCGTGATCTGCACCAGAGGCTACGAAAACTAATTCAAGGTTCCAAAACCGTGGAGGAATACTATCAAGAGATGGAGTTGTTGATGCAGAGAGCGAGTGTCTCAGAAGATAGAGAAGCTACCATGTCAAGGTTTCTTGGAGGACTCAACCGTGAGATACAAGATAGAGTGGAGATGCAGCATTACGTTGAGCTAGAGGAGATGCTACACAAAGCTATCTTGGTGGAACAACAACTCAAAAGAAAGAGCTACTCTCGTTCTAGCTATGGTACTAGCAAGTTTCAGCATTCAAAGAAGAGAAGCCTAGTTACCAGAAGGAGAGCAAACCTTATCAGAAGGATGACACTAAACCTGGCAGCATCTTTGACAAAGACAAAGGAAAAGCAGTAGCTACGGGTTCAAAGTCTCGGGATGTCAAGTGCTTTAAGTGTCAAGGGCGTGGACACTATGCCAACGAATGTACTAACAAGAAAACCATGATCCTTCTAGACACTGGAGAGTATTTGTCTCAGGATGAGAAGATCCACACTGAACGTGAGCAATCTGAGGCAGAGTCTGAAGAAGAACCGGTCAGAGGAAGGTTACTAGTAACAAGAAGACTTCTGAATCTTCAAACCAAGGCAGAAGAGACTGAGCAGCGTGAGAATTTGTTCTACACTAGATGTCTGGTTCAAGGAAAGGTCTGTAGTCTCATCATTGATGGAGGAAGTTGTGTCAACGTGGCCAGTGAGACAATGGTGGCAAAGTTGGGTTTGAAAGTTCAGAAACATCCAAAGCCATACCGGTTGCAGTGGCTTAATGAAGAAGGAGAAATGAGAGTCTCAACTCAGGTTCTGATTCCCATAGCCATTGGTAAATACGAAGATGAGGTTCTATGTGATATACTACCTATGGAGGCAAGCCACATTCTTCTTGGACGACCTTGGCAATCAGACAGGCGTGTGATGCATGATGGTTATACTAACAAGCACACCTTTGAGCATAATGGCAAGAAAACCGTGCTGGTGCCTCTAACTCCCAAAGAGGTTCATGAAGATCAACTTCAACTTCAGAAAAAGAAAAAGATTGATCTCAAGCCTGATCAAAGCAAGCAACACAGTCTCTATGCCAAAACAGGGGAGATCAAAAGAATTCTCTACTCTCAAAATTCTTTTGTTTTACTCAGGTTTAAAGAGAACCTACTAACTGTTGCTAATAAAACACCGGAATATCCGAGTGAACTATCTTCTCTTTTGCAGGAATATAAAGATATCTTTCCAGAAGACAATCCAATTGGGTTACCTCCAATTCGTGGGATTGAGCATCAGATAGATTTTGTTCCTGGAGCTACACTTCCAAACCGGCCATCTTACAGGACCAACCCTGTTGAAACTAAAGAGCTACAAAAGCAAGTGGAGGAGCTTATGGAAAAGGGACATATCAGAGAAAGCATGAGTCCTTGTGCCGTTCCAGTGCTTCTTGTGCCAAAAAAAGATGGTAACTGGAGAATGTGTGTTGACTGCAGAGCCATCAACAATATCACTGTAAAGTATCGCCATCCTATTCCTAGATTAGATGACATGCTAGATGAATTGCATGGGTCTTGCTTCTTTTCTAAGATAGATCTTAAGAGTGGTTATCACCAGATTAGGATGAAGGAAGGTGATGAGTGGAAAACTGCATTTAAAACTAAACATGGATTGTATGAATGGTTAGTGATGCCATTTGGTTTGACGAATGCACCTAGTACTTTCATGCGCTTAATGAATCATGTTCTAAGATCATTCATAGGCATCTTTGTTGTTGTTTACTTTGATGACATCTTAGTTTACAGAAAAAGCTATCATGATCATATAGAACATCTTAGGGCTGTCTTTGATGTGCTTAGAAAAGAATCTCTTTACGCCAATCTTAAGAAGTGTACATTTGGAACAGATAACTTGGTCTTTTTAGGCTTTGTTGTGAGTGCAGATGGTGTTAAAGTGGATCAAGAAAAAATCAAAGCGATCCAAGAATGGCCAAATCCAACCACCGTGAGTGAAGTAAGAAGTTTCCATGGGCTTGCTGGTTTCTACAGGCGATTTGTCAAAGATTTTAGCACTATAGCAGCTCCCTTAACTGAAGTGATCAAAAAGGATGTTGGATTCAAATGGGGAGAAGCACAAGAAACCGTGATGCAACCAAGCCTAGACTTGCTGAAGGATTGGCGACAGATGAGCTGAACCAGCTCACTGATACTGATGAGGAGACAAGTGAGCTAAACCAGCTGAGTGAGACTGAAGAGAAGCAGGATGAGCTGAACACTGATGGGGAGCTGAACACTGATGGCAAGATGGACCGAGACCCATTCTCCTTTCCTAGTGGGCCAATCACTCGATCACAAACCAAGAAATTGAAGGAAGCAATTGTTGGTTTGGTTTGCTTCAAACCAAACTCGGATTCAATCAAAGACCAAGACCAAACCGGAGTCAAGATATTCAATTACTCAGTCTTCGGTCTTGCTTAGTTTTCACAAGTCTTTTTCGAAAACTACAAGTTTGATTTCTTTGTTTTACTTTCCAATGTCGTTCTTTGTTCTACAAATACTCTGTTTCGATTTCTAATAAGATGATTCACTCTTTTTATCAAAAATACTCTAAAACTGTGAATCCTTTGTTCATCCTTGAACATTGTTTGCTTAGGAGTAAAATCCTCTGCTCTCTGCTTGTTGATCACGTCTGAGCGGTGCCCTGCTCGATCACAAGCACATCGAACAAGTGTTTGATCTCCCATCGATCTCACACTGAAGTATCATCATCCATCCCTACCTTCGACCATAAACCATCTCCCATCTATCCTCATTATCCAAAGAAACCATTGTTCTATCCATCCCAACGAAACCACAAACCAAATCACCCTCAAAGATCATAAAAGGGAATTCAAAACCAGTAAGGGTTTCATTAAGTGGTATCAGAGCAGATTTGAGGGCTACTGATTGGGGTTTGTTCTCGATTTCTTTCTTCTCTTTGGGAACCTTATTTGATTCATCAAAAACTCTCTATACTCTTCTCTGTCTATCTAAAAAGTGCGAGGGGGCCGACCAGATAAAACTATAATAAAGATCAAAGTATCTAAGGCTGAAGAGAAATCCAGCCAGACTGAAGAGAAATCCAGTCTCTGGTGGTAAAGCTCCTTGCGATCTAAATCTCTTAATACTGTCTATCTATCTTCTTTTGGGGGTAGGGGATTTGTTCTGAAAGTTTGAACCTTGATCACTGCTGAGCTATTGGATTCACAGAGCTTGTTCGCTACCAAAACTTGAGAGAAACACCTGAGAGAAAACACCAGTGAGGCTTCGGCTACCTATACTTGTCTACTCACTTTTCTTGTTGAGTTTCTTAACAGGAGAACATGTCTGAAAGTGACCCGGAACAAGGAGGGAGACCAGCAGCTAGGCTAGACAAAACTCAGATGGAAGCCTTGATAGCTACTCTTATGAACGAGATGGATAAAAAACTTGAATTTGTTGGGATTACCCGTTCTACTAATGATGTTTTGGGTAATACTTCACAGGTTAGGAGAGCAGCTAGAGAGAAGAGGAGAGGAAAGCGACCTGCAGTTGCTAAAGATCTAGACTCCTCCTCTGGTCGAAGCACGGATGAAGATCGATCAGAAAGGTCCATCAGGACAGGACGAGCAGCTTCTCAAGCCAGGTCAGACCGTGCAATGTCTCAAAATAGACACACCCATCGACGAGCACCAAGAGACAGACCTGATGACCGTCTTGGAAACCTTAAGCTTCGGATACCTGTCTTTGGAGGCACTAGCAACCCTGATGACTATCTTGATTGGGAGAAGAAGATTGAGTTGGTGTTCGACTGCCAAGACTATTCAGAAAGGAAGAAGGTGAGGCTTGCTGTAACTGAGTTCAATGGTTATGCCTTGCATTGGTGGGATCAGATTGTTACCACAAGAAGGAGGACTGGGAGAAGCACAAGTTGCATCCTGGTATGAACTCAAGACTCTTATGAAGAAACGTTTTGTGCCAAGTTATTATGGAAAAGAGGTGCATCAAAAACTCAGGAGACTTACCCAAGGCACGAGGGGAGTAGAAGAATACTATCAGGAGATGGAAACTCTTATGCTTAAAGGTGGAATAGCTGAATCAGATGAAGCTACCATGGCACGTTTCCAGGCTGGGTTGAGCAGAGACATTCAGGATCGCATAGAGATGTATGAGTATGAGGATATCTTTGAGTTGTTACACAAGTCCATCCTTATAGAGCAACAGCTAAAGAGGAAGAATCCAACCAAGGGCTCTTATGGCAACAACTACAAGCCGTCCGCTACCAAAGAAGAGAAACCATGGATGAAGAAGGAAGATCTCAAGGGAAGTCAGCAGGATGATAAGGGGAAATCAACCACCACGAGATCCCGAGATGTGAAGTGTTTCAAGTGCCATGGCATTGGGCATTATGCCAATGAGTGTACTAACAAGAAAGTAATGATCCTCTTGGACAATGGTGAAGTCGTTTCAGAAGAAGAACCAGCTGTTGCATCAGAGGAAGAACAGATTGATTATCCAGTTAACGGACAGCTCCTGGTTGCAAGAAGATCTCTTCAAGTCCAGATCAAACCAGAGGAGACTGATCAAAGAGAAAATCTCTTCCACACTCGCTGCACAGTCTATGACAAGGTCTGTAGTTTGGTAATTGATGGTGGGAGTTGTACCAACGTTGCAAGTGAGGCGCTTGTGGAAAAGCTTGGGTTGAAGACTGGAAAGCATCCTAGGCCTTATCTACTTCAGTGGTTGAATGATCAAGGAGAGCTGAAGGTGACTGAGCAAGTAATGGTCCCTATTACTATTGGGAGGTACCAAGACGAGATTGTTTGTGATGTCTTACCTATGGATACCAGTCACATCCTGCTAGGAAGGCCATGGCAATATGACAAGAAGGTGATTCATGATGGCTTCACTAACCGCCACTCATTCACTCATAGAGACAAAAAGATTGTTCTTGCTCCTCTCTCACCACAGGAAGTACACCATGATCAAGTCCAGCTTAAGCTTAGGAGGAAAGAAGATAAGGACAGGGTACCCGCATCTGAGAAACAAACAAAAGGTATTCTTCTAAATGCTAAATCTAGTGATCTCCGGAAAGCCGCACACTTGAACCAGTCTATGATCTTGTTTGTTTTTAAGGAAGCCTTACTAACTTCTTCTGACATTGCACCGGAGCTACCGAGTGGTTTTGAATTCATATTACAGGATTATGGAGATGTGTTTCCAGAAGAGAGTCCAAATGGTTTGCCTCCACTCCGAGGGATTGAACACCAGATAGACTTAGTTCCAGGAGCCTCCTTGCCCAACAGACCTGCTTATCGAACTAACCCTGATGAAACCAAAGAGTTGCAAAGACAAGTTGACGAACTAATGGAGAAGGGTCACATCCGAGAGAGTATGAGCCCATGTGCAGTACCTGTGTTGTTGGTACCAAAGAAAGATGGAAGCTGGCGCATGTGTGTGGACTGCAGAGCCATCAACAACATCACGGTAAAGTATAGACATCCTATCCCTAGACTAGATGACATGCTTGATGAACTTCATGGTTCTTGCATCTTTTCTAAAATAGATTTGAAAAGTGGATATCATCAGATTAGGATGAAAGAAGGTGATGAATGGAAGACTGCCTTTAAAACAAAACATGGTCTGTATGAATGGCTTGTTATGCCATTTGGATTAACCAATGCACCTAGCACTTTTATGAGACTGATGAATCATGTTTTGAGAGCTTTCATAGGTCGCTTTGTAGTAGTTTACTTTGATGATATTCTGATCTATAGCAAAAGCTTGACTGAACATGTTGATCATGTGAAATCTGTTCTAGAAGTGCTTAGGAAGGAGTCTCTGTTTGCTAACTTTAAAAAGTGTACTTTTGGAACAGATCACCTTGTGTTTTTAGGTTTTGTTGTTTCAGCACAGGGAATCAGAGTTGACGAGGAGAAGGTGAAAGCAATAAAAGAATGGCCTATTCCAACCAGTGTAAGTGAAGTAAGGAGCTTTCATGGGTTGGCTGGATTCTACAGGCGTTTTGTTAGGGATTTCAGCTCCATTGCTGCCCCTCTCACTGAGGTTATCAAGAAGAATGTGGGATTCCAGTGGAGAAAAGAACAAGAAGAGGCATTCCAAACTTTGAAAGGGAAGTTGACCAATGCACCTTTGTTAGCTCTTCCTGATTTTTCTAAGACTTTTGAAATTGAGTGTGATGCTTCTGGTGTAGGTATTGGAGCTGTTTTGATGCAAGAGAAGAAACCAATTGCTTACTTCAGTGAGAAATTAGGAGGAGCCATGCTGAACTATCCTACTTATGATAAGGAACTCTATGCACTCATCCGAGCTCTAGAAACTTGGCAGCACTACCTTTGGCCAAAAGAATTTGTGATCCACACTGATCATGAGTCTCTCAAGCACTTGAAAGGACAGCACAAGCTCAACAAAAGGCACGCAAGATGGGTAGAATTCCTTGAAACCTTTCCTTATGTTATTCACTTCAAACAAGGTAAGGAAAACATTGTTGCTGATGCTTTGTCTAGAAGATACACTTTGTTTTCATCCATGGAAGCTAAGTTGTTAGGTTTTGAGCAGATTAAGTCTTACTATGTTGATGACTCTGACTTTGGAGATATTTTCAGAAAGTGTGAGACACATCCAAGTGGAGATTACTATCAAACTGATGGTTTCTTGTTCTTTAAAAATCGTTTGTGTCTTCCTAATAGTTCTTTGAGAGAAATGTATGTCAGGGAAGCTCATGGAGGTGGACTCATGGGACATTTTGGAGTTGCAAAGACTTATAGCACCTTGAAAGAACACTTCTACTGGCCAAGCATGAAGAAAGATGTAGAAAAGATCTGCAAAAAGTGTGTTGTTTGCATCCAAGCCAAAGCCAAAGCACGACCACAAGGTTTGTATACTCCTCTTCCTATTCCTAGTGCACCTTGGGTTGACATATCTATGGATTTTGTTCTTGGATTGCCTAGGACTAGAAAGGGTCGAGACTCCATCTTTGTTGTGGTAGATAGATTTTCCAAAATGGCTCATTTCATACCTGGTCATCAAACTGACAATGCTGTGAAAGTTGCTGAATTGTTCTTTAGAGAAGTAGTACGTTTGCATGGCATGCCTAGAACCATTGTGTCAGATAGGGATACTAAATTCTTGAGCCACTTCTGGAAAACTTTGTGGTCTAAGTTAGGCACCAAGCTTTTGTTTTCTACTACTTGCCATCCTCAAACTGATGGGCAAACCGAAGTAGTTAATAGATCCTTGTCTACTATCTTGCGAACTGTTGTTAAAAAGAACCTTAAGTCTTGGGAGGATTGTTTACCTCATGTTGAGTTTGCATACAACCATTCTGTTCATAGAGCTACTAAGTTTTCTCCTTTTCAGGTTGTGTATGGTTTTAATCCTCTAACTCCTTTGGATCTGTTTCCTTTACCTCTTTGTGAACAAGCTAACCTTGATGGCATTGCCAAGGCCGAGTATGTTGTTTCTTTGCATGAACAGGTTAAGAAGAACATAGAAGAAAGGACCAAGGAGTATGAGAAACACGCCAACAAAGGCAGACGTGAACTAGTCTTGGAACCAGGAGATTTGGTGTGGGTACATTTGAGGAAAGAAAGATTCCCTGCTGAAAGAAAGTCCAAGCTCATGCCAAGAACAGATGGACCATTCCGAGTTCTCAAAAGGATAAATAATAATGCTTATCAGATTGATCTTCAAGATAAGTACACTGTGAGCTCTACCTTTAATGTTGCTGATTTGATTCCTTATATTGCAGATGGTTCGGATTTGAGGTCAAATCCTTTCAAAGGAGGAGGGCATGATGCAACCAAGCCTAGACTTACTGAAGGAATGGCGACAGATGAGCTGAACCAGCTCACTGATACTGATGAGGAGACAAGCGAGCTAAACCAGCTGAGTGAGACTGAAGAGAAGCAGGATGAGCTGAACACTGATGGGGAGCTGAACACTGATGGGGAGCTGAACACTGATGGCAAGATGGACCGAGACCCATTCTCCTTTCCTAGTGGGCCAATCACTCGATCACAAACCAAGAAATTGAAGAAAGCAATTGTTGGTTTGGTTTGCTTCAAACCAAACTCGGATTCAATCAAAGACCAACACCAAACCGGAGTCAAGATATTCAATTACTCAGTCTTTGGTCTTACTTAGTATTCATAAGTCCTTTTCGAAAACTACAAGTTTGATTTCTTTGTTTTACTTTCCAATGTCGTTCTTTGTTCTACAAATACTCTGTTTCGATTTCTAATAAGATCATTCACTCTTTTTATCAAAAACAACTCTAAAAACTGTGAATCCTTTGTTCATCCTTGAACATTGTTTGCTTAGGAGTAAAATCCTCTGCTCTTTGCTTGTTGATCACGTCTGAGCGGTGCCCTGCTCGATCACAAGCACATCGAACAAGTGTTTGATCTCCCATCGATCTCACACTGAAGTATCATCAACCATCTCTATCTTCAACCATAAACCATCTCCCATCTATCCTCATTATCCAAAGAAACCATTGTTCTATCAATCCCAACGAAACCACAAACCAAATCACCCTCAAAGATCATCAAAAGGGATTCAAACCAGTAAGGGTTTCATTAATCTCGCACAGCATGGTATCCTGCATCAAACAAGCTGTCCCTATACTCCTCAGCAGAATGGAGTGGCTGAGAGAAAGAATCGGCACCTCATGGAAGTGGCAAGAACCATTATGCTTCAGTCAAAGGTCCCCAAGAGATTTTGGAGTGATGCAGTATCTACTGCTTGCTATTTGATAAACAGAACTCCAACCTTGGTTCTGCAAGGCAAGTCTCCATTTGAGGTATTGAATCAATCCAAGCCTTCTCTGGAGTATATGCGTGTCTTTGGTTGCCTGTGCTATGTGATGGTTGCAAGTGAGATGAGAAACAAGCTTGAAGCAAGGAGTGTAAAGGCTATGTTCATTGGATACTCTACTAGCCAAAAAGGATATAAATGCTATGATCCTGACACAAGGCGTGTGTTAGTATCAAGAGAAGTGAAGTTCATAGAAGAAAGAGGGTACTATGAGGAGCAGAATCAAGAGGATCTGAAGGATCTGACTAGTGATAGAGCCTCAGTGTTGAGGACAATCCTAGAGGGGATGGGGATCAATGTGGATCACCAGGGTCCGGGAAATGTGAATTATCAAGGTGAGGGTAATCATCAGGAAACAACACCCCTTGACCATGAGGGGGGAGAAGAATCAAGTGGAGCAGAAGAGAGCTCCAGTGCTCATGATCAAGGTGCTGAACCGGTTAGTCATGATAGTGGGGCTGAAGCAAGTCAGCCGAGTGAGGAAGCTGAAGGAAGTCAGTCTAGTGAGGAACTGGTTAATGATGGGAATGGAGAGGAAGCAATGCAGCAATCTCCACAGCCTACCTTGAGAAGAAGCACAAGAGTAAAGAGAGATGCATCTAACTGGGTAAACACAAGAGTGTATTACAATGCTCAAGCCGTTGAGCATCCCTCTCAAGCAGTATGCTCTTTTGCACACTTTCCTGAGGAGCATCAAGCATTCACAGTAAGCTTAGATGAGAGCTATGTCCCAAGAAGTTATGAAGAGGCAATGCTAATACAAGAGTGGAGAGACTCAGTTAATGATGAAGCAAACGCCATGATAAAGAATGATACTTGGTATGAAAGTACATTACCAAAAGGGAAGAAGGCAGTATCTTGTAAGTGGATCTTCACTATCAAGTATCTACCCAATGGGAAGATAGATAGAAGAAAGACTCGGCTAGTGGCTAGAGGATTCACTCAAACCTATGGAGAGGACTATATAGACACGTTTGCTCCGGTTGCCAAGCTTCACACCATCAGAGTAGTATTGTCTCTTGCTGTGAACTTGGAGTGGGAACTTTGGCAGATGGATGTGAAGAATGCATTCTTACAAGGAGAGCTTGAGGATGAAGTCTACATGTTACCACCACCAGGCCTAGAGCATTTGGTTAAGAAGGGAAATGTGTTGAGACTTAAGAAAGCAATCTATGGTCTCAAGCAGTCTCCAAGAGCATGGTACTACAAACTGAGCACTACCTTGAATGGAAGAGGGTTCAAGAAATGCGAGCTGGATCATACTCTCTTCACTCTCACCACACCCTCAGGTATCATCTGTATCCTTGTCTATGTTGATGATATAATTATTACTGGTTCTGATAAGACAGGGATTCAAGAGACTAAGGCTTTTCTAAAGTCAGTGTTTGAGATTAAAGATCTGGGAGAAATGAAATACTTTCTTGGAATTGAGTTGTGTAGATCCAAGGAAGGTTTGTTCATATCTCAGAGGAAATATACACTTGATCTTTTGAAAGATGCAGGTGTAGATGAAGGGAAGATAGCCAAGATGCCTATGGAGGATGGGTACAAGGTTCCACGTGAGGGGGAGATTGAAGATAGCAAGCCATTCAAGGATCCAAAGCTGTATAGGAAGCTGGTGGGGAAGCTCATATATCTGACCATCACTCGGCCAGATATATGCTTTGCGGTTAACCAAGTCAGTCAGCATATGCAAGTGCCCAAGGAGCACCATTGGAGAATGGTGGAAAGGTTACTGATGTATCTGAATGGAACTAGGAGTCTAGGCATCTGGATGGGTTGTAACAAGAGTACTGAAGTTGTGGGGTATTGTGATGCGGATTGGGCAGGTGATAGAGCTGATAGAAGATCAACAACAGGCTATTGCACATTCATTGGAGGCAATCTGGTTACATGGAAGAGCAAGAAGCAGAAAGTGGTGTCTTGTTCTAGTGCTGAAGCTGAGTACCGGGCAATGCTCAAACTTACTAACGAGTTGGTGTGGATCAAAGGAATCCTGAAGCATTTGGAGGTTGATCAAGCCACACCTATGGTCATGCATTGTGACAATCAAGCTGCCATTCACATAGCTTCCAACAGTGTGTTTCACGAGAGAACTAAACACATTGAGGTAGACTGTCACAAGGTTAGGCAGATGATTGTGCTTGGAGTGGTGTTACCATGTTATACTAGAAGTGAAGACCAGTTAGCTGATGTATTCACTAAGGCAGCAAGGCAGAAGACAATGGAGTCCATCCACATTAGGCTGGGCCTCATTGACTTGGGAGGTACCAACTAAATACTCTCCTGCTGTGATGTCTCTACTCTTTTTCCTCCTCAAGGTTTTGTCCCAATGGGTTTTCCTTGTTGAGGTTTTAACGAGGGAGATTGATCAGCATTCCAAGCTTAACTTGTTCCACATGGTTAAGCTTGAGGGGGAGTGTTAAGTTGTGGTGTTTAGTCTTAGAGGAGAAAAGAGTTCAGCATGAGAGAAGGAGGATAAAGGATTAAGAGATACTATGGGCAAGTGATCCGTACAGTACGGACAGTACGGATCAGTACGGATCACCTTGACCAAAGTTACCTCAAGTCTAAACCATTCACCACAAGTTTATGTTGAAAAGTTACTGTGGCAGTAACTTTAAAGTTACTGTGGTGAAATGGGATAGTTACTGAGGTAACTAAGTGAGCGGGAAGGGTAAAAGTTCAAATGGTGTAGTCTTGGCGTGAAAGAGAAGGAAAGGGAACAAGGAAGGCTTGTGACCGTTTATGGATAAGAGGTCTATGCCTTGACAGGCTGTCATAGCTGGAAAGGCACAAGGAATCTCGTCAAAGATACCAACCGGATCAAGCATGTGAGCATCCTGGTCCAAGCGTTTCAAAGGCGCGCTCTCCTCTTTGTTTGACTACACACACTTGTAATAGTGCTTAGACCTTAACCTTGCATCTCGACCTAGTTTACTCTTGTCCTATATATATTGTAATCCTCCTCTCATCAATGTTAAGAAATCTTTGATACTATTACGCCTCTCTATACTGTTCTTCCTCTCAAACATCTAAACTCTCTAAACTCTTTCCTTAAATCATCTAAACACTCTTAAAACTCTAAAAATATTACTTCTTACTCACAACTCCTATGAGATTTATTCAACTTCCTGGTTATTCTCCACTGATTAGTGGTCCCAAATAAAGCTTCTTAGATCGTGGTTCATCCTGGTTTGATAAGAATCATGAAGATATTGCCATATGTCCCAACAGGCTAATCTGGAATCATCTGGATAGAAAGTGGGATATCTTCTTACTCACAACTCCTATGAGATTTATTCAACTTCCTGGTTATTCTCCACTGATTAGTGTGTTCCAAATAAAGCTTCTTAGATCGTGGTTCATCCTGGTTTGATAAGAATCATGAAGATATGCCATATGTCCGAACAGGCTAATCTGGAATCATCTGGATAGAAAGTGGGATATCTTCTTACTCACAACTCCTATGAGATTTATTCAACTTCCTGGTTATTCTCCACTGATTAGTGGTTCCAAATAAAGCTTCTTAGATCGTGGTTCATCCTGGTTTGATAAGAATCATGAAGATATTGCCATATGTCCGAACAGGCTAATCTGGAATCATCTGGATAGAAAGTGGGATATCTTCTTACTCACAACTCCTATGAGATTTATTCAACTTCCTGGTTATTCTCCACTGATTAGTGGTTCCAAATAAAGCTTCTTAGATCGTGGTTCATCCTGGTTTGATAAGAATCATGAAGATATTGCCATATGTCCGAACAGGCTAATCTGGAATCATCTGGATAGAAAGTGGGATATCTTCTTACTCACAACTCCTATGAGATTTATTCAACTTCCTGGTTATTCTCCACTGATTAGTGGTTCCAAATAAAGCTTCTTAGATCGTGGTTCATCCTGGTTTGATAAGAATCATGAAGATATTGCCATATGTCCGAACAGGCTAATCTGGAATCATCTGGATAGAAAGTGGGATATCTTCTTACTCACAACTCCTATGAGATTTATTCAACTTCCTGGTTATTCTCCACTGATTAGTGGTTCCAAATAAAGCTTCTTAGATCGTGGTTCATCCTGGTTTGATAAGAATCATGAAGATATTGCCATATGTCCGAACAGGCTAATCTGGAATCATCTGGATAGAAAGTGGGATATCTTCTTACTCACAACTCCTATGAGATTTATTCAACTTCCTGGTTATTCTCCACTGATTAGTGGTTCCAAATAAAGCTTCTTAGATCGTGGTTCATCCTGGTTTGATAAGAATCATGAAGATATTGCCATATGTCCGAACAGGCTAATCTGGAATCATCTGGATAGAAAGTGGGATATCTTCTTACTCACAACTCCTATGAGATTTATTCAACTTCCTGGTTATTCTCCACTGATTAGTGGTTCCAAATAAAGCTTCTTAGATCGTGGTTCATCCTGGTTTGATAAGAATCATGAAGATATTGCCATATGTCCGAACAGGCTAATCTGGAATCATCTGGATAGAAAGTGGGATATCTTCTTACTCACAACTCCTATGAGATTTATTCAACTTCCTGGTTATTCTCCACTGATTAGTGGTTCCAAATAAAGCTTCTTAGATCGTGGTTCATCCTGGTTTGATAAGAATCATGAAGATAATGGCATATGTCCGAACAGGCTAATCTGGAATCATCTGGATAGAAAGTGGGATATCTTCTTACTCACAACTCCTATGAGATTTATTCAACTTCCTGGTTATTCTCCACTGATTAGTGGTTCCAAATAAAGCTTCTTAGATCGTGGTTCATCCTGGTTTGATAAGAATCATGAAGATATTGCCATATGTCCGAACAGGCTAATCTGGAATCATCTGGATAGAAAGTGGGATATCTTCTTACTCACAACTCCTATGAGATTTATTCAACTTCCTGGTTATTCTCCACTGATTAGTGGTTCCAAATAAAGCTTCTTAGATCGTGGTTCATCCTGGTTTGATAAGAATCATGAAGATATTGCCATATGTCCGAACAGGCTAATCTGGAATCATCTGGATAGAAAGTGGGATATCTTCTTACTCACAACTCCTATGAGATTTATTCAACTTCCTGGTTATTCTCCACTGATTAGTGGTTCCAAATAAAGCTTCTTAGATCGTGGTTCATCCTGGTTTGATAAGAATCATGAAGATATTGCCATATGTCCGAACAGGCTAATCTGGAATCATCTGGATAGAAAGTGGGATATCTTCTTACTCACAACTCCTATGAGATTTATTCAACTTCCTGGTTATTCTCCACTGATTAGTGGTTCCAAATAAAGCTTCTTAGATCGTGGTTCATCCTGGTTTGATAAGAATCATGAAGATAATGCCATATGTCCGAACAGGCTAATCTGGAATCATCTGGATAGAAAGTGGGATATCTTCTTACTCACAACTCCTATGAGATTTATTCAACTTCCTGGTTATTCTCCACTGATTAGTGGTTCCAAATAAAGCTTCTTAGATCGTGGTTCATCCTGGTTTGATAAGAATCATGAAGATATTGCCATATGTCCGAACAGGCTAATCTGGAATCATCTGGATAGAAAGTGGGATATCTTCTTACTCACAACTCCTATGAGATTTATTCAACTTCCTGGTTATTCTCCACTGATTAGTGGTTCCAAATAAAGCTTCTTAGATCGTGGTTCATCCTGGTTTGATAAGAATCATGAAGATATTGGCATATGTCCGAACAGGCTAATCTGGAATCATCTGGATAGAAAGTGGGATATCTTCTTACTCACAACTCTTATGAGATTTATTCAACTTCCTGGTTATTCTCCACTGATTAGTGGTTCCAAATAAAGCTTCTTAGATCGTGGTTCATCCTGGTTTGATAAGAATCATGAAGATATTGCCATATGTCCGAACAGGCTAATCTGGAATCATCTGGATAGAAAGTGGGATATCTTCTTACTCACAACTCCTATGAGATTTATTCAACTTCCTGGTTATTCTCCACTGATTAGTGGTTCCAAATAAAGCTTCTTAGATCGTGGTTCATCCTGGTTTGATAAGAATCATGAAGATATTGCCATATGTCCGAACAGGCTAATCTGGAATCATCTGGATAGAAAGTGGGATATCTTCTTACTCACAACTCCTATGAGATTTATTCAACTTCCTGGTTATTCTCCACTGATTAGTGGTTCCAAATAAAGCTTCTTAGATCGTGGTTCATCCTGGTTTGATAAGAATCATGAAGATAATGGCATATGTCCGAACAGGCAAATCTGAATCATCTGGATAGAAGGTGGGAATCTTCTTGCTCACAACACTTATGAGATTTATTCAACTTCCTGGTTATTCTCCACTGA
The DNA here is from genome assembly GCF_000801105.2 of Raphanus sativus. Taxonomy (NCBI): domain Eukaryota; kingdom Viridiplantae; phylum Streptophyta; class Magnoliopsida; order Brassicales; family Brassicaceae; genus Raphanus; species Raphanus sativus. The sequence continues at coordinate 8,998 of NW_026616382.1, read as the reverse complement.
TTTGTGTTCCAAATAAAGCTTCTTAGATCGTGGTTCATCCTGGTTTGATAAAGAATCATGAGATATTGCCATATGTCCGAACAGGCTAATCTGGAATCATCTGGATATAAAGTGGGATATCTTCTTACTCACAACTCCTATGAGATTTATTCAACTTCCTGGTATTCTCCACAGATTATGGGTCCAAATAAAGCTTCTTAGATCGTGGTTCATCCTGGTTTGATAAGAATCATGAAGATATTGCCATATGTCCGAAACAGGCTAATCTAGAATCATCTGGATAGAAAGTGGGATATCTTCTTACTCACAACTCCTATGAGATTTATTCAACTTCCTGGTTATTCTCCACTGATTAGTGGTTCCAAATAAAGCTTCTTAGATCGTGGTTCATCCTGGTTTGATAAGAATCATGAAGATATTGCCATATGTCCGAACAGGCTAATCTGGAATCATCTGTGATATTTTTATAGGTTTAGAGTGATTAAATCCGATTTAAGAGAGATTAAAGAGGTTGAAGATTAAGAACAAGAGAGAGACTAGAGAGAGAGACTCAAACTTTCATTAAATTGATTATGATGAGGTTTACAAGAGTATATAGAGAGAGCAACAAGTAATTTCGAAATCATAAGCATGTGAAGTCAATGGACAGGCTGTAACTCCTTTTGAAACACTTGGCTATGCTTTCTCACATGCTTGCAATAGTGCTAAAGCACTCTTCTCCTTTCCAGCCAGTGACAGCCTGTCTAAGGCTCTTCTCTTATCCTTTTCCATACTCAGATCAAGTGTAGACAACCTAAGGTAACTTCTCCTTGCCATACGAGTTACCTTGGTTACTTTGGTAACTCCTTTAGTTACCACAGTAACTTTATTGTTACTGTGGTAAATCTCCAAAGTTACTGTCTGCTCCAAATCTCTTCCTCTCTCAATATATCAACTCTTCATCCTCTCATCTCAACACTCCCCCTCAAGCTTGACCATGTGGAACAAGTCAAGCTTGGAAGAACCATGAGATCTCCCTCATTAAAACCTCATTAAAGAAAACCCATTGGGACAAAACCTTAATGAGGAAAGAGTAGAGATCACATGATCAGGAGAGTGTATAGACTAGTGCTTAGGCGAGAGATCAATGAGCCCCAATCTCACATGAATGGACTCCATTGTCTTTTGCCTTGCTGCCTTTGTAAAGACATCTGCCAACTGATCCTCACTCCTAGTATAACATGGCAGAATCACCCCAAGTATCATCATCTGCCTCACCTTGTGACAATCCACCTCAATGTGCTTGGTTCTTTCATGGAACACTGAGTTAGAGGCTATATGGATGGCTGCCTGATTATCACAATGCATTGTCATTGGAGTTGCTTGCTCAATCTCCAAATGCTTCAGAATCCCCTTGATCCATACTAGCTCGTTAGTGAGCTTGAGCATAGCTCTATACTCAGCCTCAGCACTAGAGCAAGACACCACCTTCTGCTTCTTGCTTTTCCAAGTAACCAAGTTACCACCAATGAATGTACAATAACCTGTGGTCGATTTCCTGTCTGCTCGGTCTCCAGCCCAATCTGCATCACAGTATCCTACCACCTCAGTACTCTTGTTACATCCCATCCAAACTCCAAGACCAGTCGTTCCATTCAGATACATCAAGATCCTTTCCACCATTCTCCAATGATGCTCCTTAGGAACTTGCATGTGCTGACTCACTTGATTCACCGCAAAGCACACATCAGGTCTTGTGATGGTAAGGTAGATCAGTTTCCCCACCAGCTTTCTGTATAACTTAGGATCATGAAATGGCTTGCTATCCTCAATCTCCCCCTCACGTGGAACCTTGTAACCATCCTCCATTGGCATCTTTGCTGTCTTTCCTCCATATGCATCAGCTCCTTTCAAGAGATCAATCACATACTTCCTTTGAGACAGAAACAACCCTTCTTTTGATCTGCATATCTCAATCCCAAGGAAGTATTTCATTTCTCCCAAGTCTTTAATCTCAAAGCTTGCTTTTAGATACTCCTTTGTAGCCTTGATGCCTTCCTTATCACTCCCTGTGATGATGATATCATCAACATAGACAAGCAACACAATAATGCCGGATGGAGTGGTTAAGGTAAAGAGAGTGTGATCCAATTCTGACTTCCTGAATCCTCTCCCATTCAGTGTAGTGCTCAGCTTGTTGTACCACGCCCTTGGAGACTGCTTAAGACCATATATAGCTTTCCTTAACCTCAGTACATTGCCCTTCTTGACTAGATGTTCAAGACCTGGTGGTGGATGCATATATACCTCATCTTCCAACTCTCCTTGAAGAAATGCATTCTTCACATCCATTTGCCACAAATCCCACTCAAGGTTCACAGCTAGAGACAATACAATTCTGATAGTATGGAGTTTAGCCACAGGTGCAAAGGTCTCCACATAGTCCTCACCATATGTCTGAGTAAATCCTCTTGCCACCAGCCTAGACTTGCGCCTCTCTATTCTTCCATCAGGATAAAACTTGATTGTGAACACCCATTTACTAGTCACTGCCTTCTTCCCTTTAGGCAGCTCACTCTCATACCAGGTTTCATTCTTAATCATAGCTCCAGACTCATCAGCAACTGAATCTCTCCACTCTTTTATAGCTACAGCTTCCTCATAAGTCCTCGGAATATAACACTCATCCAAGCTCACTGTGAAGGCTACATGATCATCCGGAAACTCTGCAAAGGAACACACAGCTTGAGAGGGATGCTCCACAGCCTGGGCATTGTAGTACACCCTTGTGTTTACCCAGTTGGAAGGATCTCTCTTCACCCTAGTGCTTCTCCTTAACTCCTGTACTTGTTCCTCTTCTTGTGGCTCTTGTTCCTCAGCTTGAACACCACTCTCATTTGATCCATCAGAATCTTCTTCCCAATCCCCACTAGACTGAGTACCACTCTCATCTGAACCAGTAGAAGTAGACTCTCTTTGCCCATCTTCACTAGATTGAGCACCACTCTCTACTCCTTGTGTCGCCTCTTGATCATGTTGTTGACCTGAATCTCCTTGATTTTGAGATTCAGTTCCATTCCCCCTCTCATGATCAAGAGGAGGTGTTCTCACAGCTTCTCCAGGCTGATTGAAAGACTCTCTTCTTCCAGAACTCTGATCCTGGGATAATCCTATCCCTAAACTCTCCAACATCACTCTCAGTGTTGTTGCTCTATCAGATGGAGCTTGAGACAAATCCTTCAGATTTTCCCACTCCTTTTCTTCATAATACCCTTTAGTTTCAACAAACTTCACTTCTCTAGACACCATCACTCTCCTTTCGTCAGGATCATAGCACTTGTATCCCTTTTGAGTGATGGAGTATCCAATAAACATGGCCTTTGTACTCCTGGCCTCCAGCTTGTTTCTCGTCTCTCCTGGTGTCATCACGTAACACACACACCCAAACACCCTTAGGTGATCAATAACCGGCTTGCTCTTATTCAACACTTCAAAAGGAGACAAGCCTCCCAATATCTTTGTTGGAACCCGGTTGATGAGATAACAAGCAGTTTGTACAGCATCTCCCCAAAACCTCTTTGGAACATTTGCATGGAACATCATCGACCTAGCAACCTCCATCAAGTGCCTGTTCTTCCTCTCAGCTACACCATTCTGCTGTGGTGTATAAGAACAGCTAGTTTGATGTATAATCCCATGCTTGGCTAGGTGACTCTTGAATGCATTACTAATGTATTCACCTCCATTATCTGACCTCAATATCTTCACAGATGCATTGTATTGATTAGATACATATGCTTGGAAGTTCATGAAGGCCTCCAACACCCTGTCCTTGGATGGAAGCAATGTCAGCCAGGTATACTTGGACTTCTCATCAATGAAGGTCACAAAATACTTCTGACTGTCTCTAGACGAGCATGGTGCAGTCCACACATCCGAGTGCACCAGGTCAAAGCAATGCTCATAAGTTGTCTTTGATGTAGGAAACACTGTCCTACAATGCTTCCCTAATATGCATGCCTCACACTCCAAGTGATTAAATGACATATTAGGGAATATCAGCTCAATAGCACGGGCATGAGGATGACCCAATCTAGCATGCCAAGTAGTGCTGTCAGTCTTCTCAGTAGAACTACTCAAGCACCAAGATTCAACAGGCTTTGAGATCTTATCCAATTGGAGCTGGTATAGGTTATGCATGCTGTCTCCTTTCCCAATAACCTTTCCAGTCTTTAAATCTTGGAACTCAACATCATTTGGTCTGAATACTACTTGGCAGCTAAAATCAACTGTTGCTCTCCTCACAGATAGTAAGTTTGAAGCAAACTGAGGCATGTAGAAAGCATCCGAGTCTTTACCAAACAATTGAAGCTTTCCAACACCTTCTATTGGGATCTTAGTACCATTAGCTATCTCCACGCTTCCATTGGATCTCTTAATATCACTTAGCAAGCTCCTGTCACTAATCATGTGATGGCTTGCTCCAGAATCAATGAGAATTCGTTTGTTAGATGTGGATGCTTTGGCAGGAGCACCGAGACTCCGGGTCGTAGCCAAAGCATACACATACTTTACAAACTCATCCCATTCCTCCTTTGTAACTCTCTCATCTGCCCCTTTGTTCCCTAGCTTCCTCATGATCCCACTGTCCTCTAGAGATTCTCCCATATAGGCAGAGTAGTTGCATACTCCCACAACTCTCTTTCTACACCTTATCATGCTGCTAAACCCCTTAGCTAGCATTCTCCCTCTCCTCTTCTTCCGAAAGCTCTCACTCCTACTCCCGGTTAGTCTCCATGAGCTCTCACTCCTACTCATGGTTAACCAATCTCTCATCCTCTTGTGTGCTCTCTCCACCAGTGCACACATCCCTTCCACATCCGGAATTTGTTCTCCATTGAGAACCCTCTCTACTAGCCATCCATAAGATAACTCCATGCTCGCCAAAAGCCTTGATATCACCTCTTGCTTTGGTGTAGCATCCACATAAGTTCTCAACCCTTGTAGCTCATCCCACAAGTGTTGCAGCTCCATTACATGTTTATTGGCACCTCCTCTTCTTGATTTAACTCCATAGATCCCCTCCTTGACTTCATACACTCTCCTAAGATTGATCTTGTTCTCATAGACATCTTCAATCTTCTCAAGCAGTGTACTTTCTTCAAGACCAGGGTGATCTCCACTGGTTTCTCTTGCTGTCTGATCTCCCTCAGCAGCTATCTCTGTTAAAGGCTTCTCCTTTACACAGTTTCTCCCATCAGTGGCAATCTCCTTCAAAGACCCCACCTTTACTTGTTTACTCCACATCCCACAAGTCTCCAATACTGTCTTCACCAAGAAAGACACACCACGCTTCTCTCTCCCTTTCTTCTCTTCATTCTCTGATGTCTCTGATCTAGGCTGCTTCCTTTCCCTGTTATGATCGTTTTTCATCATCAACAACAATCAATAACAATCACCAAACCATCAAGAACACACCAATCACAGATATCAACACTCAAAGAATCAAGCTTTCTCCACACTTCTTCAATCACACTCGCCAGGCTTTACAATAAGCTAGATCACTTTCCAGACTAGATCAAACATCTAAAGGAACCCTCTTGAAGCTCATCCTCCAAAAGAAACACCAACAGACCCAAACCCAGATTTTTAAAGATCTAGCTCACCAAATACTCAAGAACACTCAAGAACACTCAAGAACAATTTTCCAGAAACAATTAATCACTCCCTTTTAAATGAACCTGGCTCTGATACCATGATATTTTTATAGGTTTAGAGTGATTAAATCCGATTTAAGAGAGATTAAAGAGGTTGAAGATTAAGAACAAGAGAGAGACTAGAGAGAGAGACTCAAACTTTCATTAAATTGATTATGATGAGGTTTACAAGAGTATATAGAGAGAGCAACAAGTAATTTCGAAATCATAAGCATGTGAAGTCAATGGACAGGCTGTAACTCCTTTTGAAACACTTGGCTATGCTTTCTCACATGCTTGCAATAGTGCTAAAGCACTCTTCTCCTTTCCAGCCAGTGACAGCCTGTCTAAGGCTCTTCTCTTATCCTTTTCCATACTCAGATCAAGTGTAGACAACCTAAGGTAACTTCTCCTTGCCATACGAGTTACCTTGGTTACTTTGGTAACTCCTTTAGTTACCACAGTAACTTTATTGTTACTGTGGTAAATCTCCAAAGTTACTGTCTGCTCCAAATCTCTTCCTCTCTCAATATATCAACTCTTCATCCTCTCATCTCAACACCTTAGCCGTGTGCTTCTCCTTAGAACTGGTTCATCCTGCACTTGCACCTTTCTTGTATACTTGCTTCCTCTTGCGCATCATCACTACTAACTCTTTGTTCTTCTTGCTGACTTACTTCAGCTCCACCTTCTTGATCAGTGGTTTCCACACCTTGATCATGTGAGTCAGAGCTCTCTTCTTGACTCCTAGAACTCTCTTCCCCTCCTTGGTTAAGAGAGCTTGCTTCATTTCCCCCTCATGGTCAAGGTGAGGATCCGATCATCACTTGCCCTTGGTACACTTTCTAGGTGCACTTCCTCCACCTTGTTGCTCTTGAGTCATGTTGATCCCAAGTTTCTCCAGCATAGCTCTCAAAGTAGCAGCTCGATCTGATGTGAGATCCTTTAACTCTTCTTGGTTCTTCTCCTCATAGTACCCTCTTTCCTCAATAAACTTCACCTCCCGAGATACTGTCACTCTCCTAGTGTCTTGATCATAGCACTTGTATCCTTTCTGGCTTGTGGAGTATCCAATAAACATTGCTTTTGTGCTTCTCGGTTGTAACTTGTTTCTCATCTCTCCTGGTACCATCACATAGCACAAGCACCCAAAGACCTTCAAGTGATCCAGAACTGGCTTATACTTGTTTAGGACTTCAAATGGTGATTGCCCATGCAACACAAGGGTAGGAGTCCTGTTGATCAGATAACAAGCAGTAACTACAGCATCACTCCAAAACCTTTTAGGTACATTTGCTTGAAACATCAAGGATCTGGCGACTTCCATCAGGTGCCTATTCTTCCTTTCAGCAACACCATTTTGCTGAGGAGTGTAAGGACAGCTCGTTTGGTGAAGTATCCCATGTTGTGATAGATGTTGCTTGAATGCTTGACTTGTGTACTCTCCTCCATTATCAGACCTGAAAATCTAATCTTGGCTTGATAATGGTTAGTTACATAAGCTTGAAAATTTCTAAATGCATCAAGCACCCTATCTTTGTTGGAATTAAGGTTAACCAGGTGTATTTGGATTTTTCATCAATGAAAGAGACATAATACTTCTGATTTTCCCTAGACAAGCATGGAGCAGTCCACACATCAGAATGAATAAGATCAAAAACACTTTTCATAAACAGTAGACGATTTGGGAAAAAACAGTTTTACAATGCTTGCCTAAAATACAAGCTTCACATTCATTGTTCTCAAAAAGAAACACCTGGCACCATCAGTTTTAAAGCCTTATTATGAGGGTGTCCTAGTCTAGCATGCCACAATGCATTCTTGCTTAGACTAGTAGACACAGAAGAAAAAAAACAACTAAAATTTGCAATAGAAGTAAGATCTTGAAGCATGTATAACTCTCCTTGGTTACTCCTTTGCCAAGCATCTTGCTACTTTTAATATCCTGAAACTTCACATCATTAGGACTGAAGATAACATTACAATTAAGATCAGTTGCACATCTCTTAACCGAAAGCAAGTTTGAAGTGAAATAAGGCATATAAAGAGCTTTTGACTCCTTATCAAACAGTTTAAGCATTCCTACTCCTCTAATAGGAATCTTATCACCATTAGCAATCATGACATTTCCACAAGCAGGCTCAATGTTTTTAATCAACTTAACATCACTAATCATGTGATGAGATGCACCAGAATCAATAATGAGAGGCCGAGATGCATGACAATGAGACTTAGCAAGATGAGCTAGAATGCTGGAAGGTTTGAATGGTTTGTATGCATGATCCGAGTAGTATGCATGATCAATGCTATCAATACCACACTCTTTGAGATGATTATGCATATCACAAGAGTTATCTATCAACCTATCAGTTCTAGCAATCAAGGAAGCACCATAAGAGTACCCAAAGGTGTTACCATTCTCCTTGAAGAGTTTGATGAGAGAGTCTAGGTCTGCCCTTGTCACATACTCACTGGTGTTGCTTGAACCACCAGTATAGGCCACCAGAGACTTCCCATTGTCTATCTCACGCTTCTCACCATCTTGTGTGCTTGCTGTACTAGCTCCATTTGCTCCACTGGTTCCATCCGAGAGGTGAGCTCTTGCTTCTCTATCCTTCATGAATTTGGCCGGCTTGAGATGTGGTGAAGGATCCAACACTGCTTTTCTTGTGTCCTTGCTTCTTGCAATGGTCACAGTTCCCATTGAACTTTCTCTCCTCATACTTTCCATGCGCAGCTTTGTTTGCTTGTGGAGTCTCCTCTTGATCCGAGTGTGATGCATGGTTAGCAAGAGAGAGTTCTCCCTTCTTTCCAAACAAACCGATAGACCCTTGTTCCTTTTGGATCCTAGCACACACTTCCTCAAGGTCTGGAAGAGTGTCTTCTCTCAATAGGTGCTGGATGAGACCACCATAGGCTGGATTCAAAGTCAGCAACAACCCAAGACCTTATCCTGCTCGCGCCTCTTGTTTAACTCATCCGCATCAACTGTGCTTGGCCTAAGCATCTCCAACTATGACCAGAGTGATCTGAACCTCCCAAGTGTTTGGTGAACTCCATGTCTTCTTGAACAAGTACATTGATAGCTTGCTTCACCTCAAACACCCGGCTTAAGTTGGAAGTGTTTCCATACACTTTCTTCAAAGTATCCACAGCTCTTTAGCTGTTTCACAATAGCTGTATGCATCCAACAGACTCGGCTCCAAGGATGAATGGAGAGCTGATAGTACCATACAATCCTCTTGCTCCCATTTCTCAAGCGCATTGCCTGAACTCCCATCTCCTTCTTCTCCTTGAGTGATTAGCTTTGGAGCTTCACCCGG
>NW_026616381.1:0-25872 GCF_000801105.2 Raphanus sativus | reverse complement strand
TACCTAGGCTTTTATGCCTTATCACACTGATCCTTAGCATAGTATTAGATCAGTAGGGAGAATGTAGTCTCGACCTCTCTTATATATATGCCTTTGGCGATTTTCATAAGCTAAAGGGACATTTCCTTTTGCTTTACTTTGCCCATTGGTTTATTATTGAAACCATTTTGATGTGGCTTGTAATGCCATTTCGACCTTTACTCCCTCCTCGACCATGATTGGATCTATAACCACGGTTATTGTGGTATCCTTGTCCACGGCCAGTGGAGATTTGGTCTCTCTCAATGGGTCTTAGGTGATAAATTTCGTGCCTCTTAAGGCCATGCCTTAGGCGTGGTGGTCTAGACATACTCTTCTCGAGTTTTCATTCTCATTTGTCAATCAAAAATATTTTTCAAGCAAATCAATCAAGATAAAAGAAAAACTTTTATTAATGCTATGAAATTTGAATGACAAATTATATTTAAAAGAAAACACCAAATCATAAGTATGAAATCAGAATGTCAAAAGGCTTAAACAATAGCCGGCCAGTCCATAATAACATCTTGGACGTGGCTCACATTTGGTTCTCTATTCAATGAATAAACCAATCTCATCATCTATATGAGTCCACCCGAATTTTCTTTTCTTAGCTTCTTCAGCATCACCGTATATCATCTCACATTGATACTCGGCACTTATCTCCATAACATAGTCGAGTTTGTCGAGGTTGACTTTCCTTTTCTGCTTCTTTTCCTCAAGAGCTGAAAGGTATGAGAGAAGGTCGTAATAGGTTGTGAAACCTTTAGCCTTCTGTGATAACAACACTTCCTTTGAATGGATCGTGTCACGAGTCTTGCTTAACAAGTCATAGTTTGTTATCACTTCACCACATAGTTTAAGACTATAGGTGATTCTCATAAGATCAAAGTGATAGTCATCCACGGATTCATAATCCTGGAACCTCAGAGCCTTCCATTCTTTCATGGACTCATCTAGTAATGGCTCCAAGAACATGGTGTTCAATCTCGACCAGAGATCGTAAGGATCGTTGATGTAACTGCACTCATCATACAGATCCTTCACGAGATGCTTTCTCATTATCAAAACAGCTCTACGCCTTTCATATGCAAGGGTATCATTGCTGTATTTGATACACTTCCCAAGTCCTTTAGACTTTAAATCAGCTGAAGTGTTCATTGCCCAATCAAGGTAATTGTCTCCATTGAGATCAAGGGCTGGGTAATCCGAGTGATGGAGTCTCGACATCTGAATCATATCAAAATGATTTGTGTTAGTACATACAATTTTCTGATGCCATTGGCTATCCAAGAAATAAAAGGCACTCGGCTAGTATGTAAACAATAAAGCCATATGGCTTGTGTGACCAATGCCATTCGGCTATTACACAATTAAATCACATTGCCAGCAAACAAATAAGAGGGCCATACGGCCAGTTTGCATTCTCTTTAGAAATTTACTTTCTCATAACTCATCCATCACTTAATCAACTTATTTGATTTATAAATCCCTTGAAAATAGTGGGATGGAAGAGTGCATGGTTTAGCCATACCATATGGTATGCTACATCGACCCATGCGATTTAATGGTCTAGTAGTACCATTCGGTACACATCCTCGACCAAATAAAACGGATCGTGATTTAGCTGCACTGTGGTGCGCATCATCCATCACCGGTGATTGTGGATCACCGTGGATCATCGAGGATCACCGTGGATCACCTTGGATCACTGATCATCGTAGATTATCGCGGATCATCGAGGATCATCATGGATCATAGATCAACGCGGATCATCGTGGATGATCACCGTGAATCATAGGTGAAAAATCTAGTTGCACCTGAGGGTGAACATCATCGACCATTGATTTTGTTTTATGGTCTAATCGTACTTAAGAGTACGTATCATCGACCTTTACTTCATATGGTCTAGTCATACCTATTGGTATGCATCATTGACTTAAAAGAAAATCATGGTCTAGCCACACTATGGTGTGCATCATCGACCAAAAAATGTGGAAAACATTAACCTTATGTTTTGTTTGGACATATAGCGTGTCATCCTTAAAGGGGTATCACTTGTTGTCCATACAAAACGAAAGTCATGTAATCACATGCTTTATATTTTAGGGTTTAGGGTTTCTTAAAATCGGACTTAAACTTTAAGGATTAGGGTTTAAAATTCAAATCTGATTTTAGGATTAGGTTAAACCTTGATTTTAAATTTTGTTTGGACATATAGCGTGTCATCCTTAAAGGGGTATCACTTGTTGTCCATACAAAACTAAAGTCATGTAAAACTATTAAGGATTTAGGGTTTTGATTTTAAAATCAACCAAATCAAATCACAAAATTTTTAAATCGGAATTTAGATGAAGAGAAGTTTGAAATCCGAATTGCTTGAACCACAAGTAAAGATTAGGGTTCTTGAGATCTTACCTTAATCTTTGCCGATCTTTTCTCTTTGGTTCCTCTTTTAGAAACCTTGAATAATCAACAATGAAAGTTTCAAAGTTGGATTAGTATGAGATCTAAAAACAATAGATATCGAAATTAAGAGAGATAAGGAGTTGGCCGCTATTAGGGTTTTGGATGATCTTTGACGGCGCGGTTTGCACTGGGAGGTGACGGCGCGTCTGGAGTCGGATTGATGCGTGGTCTGCGGCTCTGGATTCGTCTCGTCAAGAGCTTCAATTTGATATATTACTCGCCGTCTGGATCCTTACGGTTAGGGAGATATGACGGTTTAAAGTTGCGGCTGAAATTAAGGTTTTTGTGGTCGCTGGATTTTAGCTAGGGTTTAGAGTCTCGTGCTGATAACGTGTTGTAAATAAAGTAGAGAAGAGAAGAGAAGAGAGGAATTGGTCTGTCTTATTCCATGAATAATGATCTCCTTATATAGGATACAATAGCTTGGAGACAAAGCTTAACTTGGAGTGGGGAACAAGTATATCTAGGACTTTCCATATGGACATCACTACAATATTTATAACATTTACAATACTTTCTTTCTATAGAAGTTCAAACTGTACACGTTAAACTTCACATACACACCAACATCATCAATACTTTTTGCATTAGTTTCCAAAAATAAAATTACATTCTCTACTTTCCTATAGGAACTTCCTACGAGGAAGGTATCAGCAATGGAAGAAGATAACCACGAAAAACAACTTGACGATGGAGGATCTTCATCTCTCTTCAAGACTTGTTTCAACGCACTCAACGCTTTTTCAGGTTAACTTTTACTAGTCGATGCATTTTATATATTTACTCGTCTTTGTATAACAATTTGAATGCTAATGACGATAACGTGAATTGTTTTAGGCATTGGAATATTATCAGTACCATATTCATTAGCTCGTGGAGGATGGTTAAGTCTATCACTTCTGTTACTCCTAGCCGCAACCGCATTCTACACATCTTTACTCATTACAAAATGCATGAACGCGGACCGCAGCATTAAAACGTATCCAGACATTGGAGAGCGCGCGTTTGGTAGACCCGGAAGAATCATTGTGTCAGTCTTCATGCACCTAGAACTATACCTAGTCACCACTGGCTTCTTGATCATGGAAGGAGACAATCTTCACAATCTTTTCCCAGGGTTTAACATCGAAATGATCGGTTTGAGAATGAACGGGAAACAATCGTTCATGGCCTCAGTGGCCCTCGTCATCATGCCAACTCTTTGGTGGGATAATCTAAGCGTCTTGTCTTACGTTTCCATGAGTGGCGTTTTAGCTACGGTGGTGACTCTTGGATCAATATCTTGGGTTGGGGCTGTTGATGGAATCGGGTTTCGCCAAAGTGGAAAGCTGATTAACTGGAGTGGTATCCCTACGGCTTTGAGCTTGTATGCTTTTTGCTATGGTGCACATCCGGTGTTGCCCACTTTGTATAATTCTATGAAAAGTAAACATCAGTTCAACAATGTAAGTCATCATTTCCACACATATATTGTTAAATTTGGATTATGTATATTTATAGATCACGAATCTGAAGGTGGGTTTAAGAAAATCTCATGTATTGTTGTTGGGACTCGGCGAATTGATATAAATCAATCACTATCATTAACCAACAAACTCGTGACCACTGGCATGAATTTATATTTTGTTTTGTATATATGAAAACTAAAACTAAAATAATGTCTCTTTTTTTGCAGGTCCTACTTATAAGTTTTATATTATGCACTATAGGCTACACATCAATGGCGGTATTGGGCTACTTAATGTATGGATCAAATACTCTATCGCAAATAACATTGAATCTTCCGACTCATAAGACGAGTTCAAAGGTGGCAATATACACAACCCTCGTAAACCCCATAGCCAAATACGCATTGATGATCACACCAACCGTTAACACCATAAAAAAATGGTTTCCTTCGCGTTACGCCAAGAAAACATATTTGCATCTCTTAATAAGTACATTATGTATAGCAAGCAGTGTGGTCATCGCTGAGACACTTCCGTTCTTCGGTTACATGATGTCTTTGGTTGGAGCTTTGCTGAGCGTAACGGTCTCTATTCTTCTCCCTTGCTTATGTTACTTGAAGATCTCTGGAAGTTTCAAGAAGTTTGGGTTTGAGACTATAATGTTGTTTGTTATGGTAGCTATGAGTGTTCCCATTGGAGTTTTAGGTACTTACATTGCAATTCGAGAGTTGGTTTGTTAGTGTTTGAAAGTTTGATTGATATTATGAGGATGGTGTTTGTAACAAATGAAGATGTTAAATCAATTCATATGCTTATAATATTTCTTTTCATCGTTTACTCTAAAGTTCTTTTTCAATAAAATATTAAATTATTATACCAAATTTTCAAGTTTTTTAGCTAGATTATAAAGAGACTAGTAGCAGAATGCAGAAACAAAACTAAACAACAACAGAAAGTGACAGTGAAAAGAAACCAAAGCAGTGAAAGTAGCCTAATAACCAGCGAAGCATGGTGAGACCAAGCAAGCTTGAACGGTCAAAGAAAATACTGACCAACCAAGAAACCCAACATACACCATCTCTGACGGCACGAGAGAAATCCTCCACGCACCGTCGTTCAGCAGACAGATCTGAAGATTGCCTCCTCCAAACCCGACCCGTTGCGACCGTTTACATCCATTGAACCGAGATCTCATCTAGAGAAAGCGGACACTTCCGTTCTTCGGTGAGACACTTCCGTTCTTCGGCTATATGATGTCTTTGGTTGGAGCATTACTGAGCGTAACATTCTATTCTTCTCCCTTGCCTATCTTACCTGAAATCTCTGGAAGTTTCAAGAAGTTTGGGTTTGAGACTATAATGTTGTTTTTTGTTTACGCCTATAATGTTGTAAAAAAAAATGTGTTAAGAAAAAGACTATAATGTTGTTTGATATGGTGGTGATGAGTATTCCCATTGAAGTCTTAGGTACTTACATTGCAATTCGAGAGTTAGCTGTTAGTGTTTGAAAGTTTGATGGATATTATGAGGATAGTGTTTGTAGCAAATAAAGATGTTATATCAATTCATATGTTTATATTTCTATTATCGTTTACTCTAAAGTTACTTTATATTGCATGTTGTTTCATCAATGTTTCTACATCGGTACATATTAGTGACATACTTTATAATTTATGTGGATATTAACATCCACTTATGCATACGTGATTTTAAATGATGTCGCTATATTCAATAGGACATGAACCAGAAAAGAGAGTTAGTGAAATTTAGAGTAGATCCACACAATGGCTAAAAGTTTAATTATCGATTACATTCATTATTGTCACTTTTGTCAAATCAAATCTAGTTAGGGGCAGACAATGAGTGGTTCTGATGCTCATTCTCATAACGTGATTGTTTGCGGTAGCGTTCTTGAACCTGCCGTGACCCTTCTCCATGGCTAATATGTTCTCTTTTCTTGATTATTAGCTTTTAATTTGTATGCTTTTTGCTATAGTGCGTATCCAGTTTTGGCCACTTTGTATTCTTCTATAAAAAGAAAATCTCAGTCAACAAAGTAATTTTCATTTTCACATAAATCAATCACTATCACTTAAAGACACAACCACTTTATATATGACTACATTTTCATAGTTTACATGTTTATTATGTTTTGATTTTATAATATGAATAATTTCATAACTGCTTTTTTGCTGGTTCTATACAAGTTTTATTTTACACCATAGATTACACAACAATGAAGCCCTTTTTCAAAAAGAAAGAAAAAAAGATTACACAACAATGGCAGTTTTCTGGTGCTTAATGCATGTGCCACATCTCGCAAATGACATTGAGTCTTCCAATCATAACAGAGTAAAAGTGATTATGGAACATCTCCAATGTAAAACACCATTTTTTTTTTCTATTTTGGAAGAAAAAATGCAAATGGAGTTAAGACAAACTCAAAAGACGGCAATATAGACAACACTCCTAGCGCCAAATACGAATTGATACACACCAACGGTAAACACCATTAAAGAAATCATATTTACATATCTTGATATACTCATTATTCAAAAAAGCCACCCACGAACAAATCAGAACCTCTGAAGTCTGAACATTCATCTTTTATTAAAGAAAGTGGTGAAATATACCCAAATTACTATTAGAATCAGTCTTATCTTGAAAACTGTTGACTTATTCTATCCAAATACATATTGATAATAATAAAATAAATTAGCTATGTCTATTTTTCAACTAATGGTGAATTTATCTTTTCATCTTTTTACTAAAAATCCAAGAAAAAGAAAGTAGAAAGTAAAATGAAATCATTAATAAATAGTAATAGGCTGTCGCATTTGATTTGATGAGTGATAAAGAATCAAGTTGTACAGCCCAATGTATACACTAGTTCAAAAGCCCATCTAAATGCCGAAACGTTGACTGTTCTTCACTACTTTTATCATTATACGAAAACGCCGTAATACTCTGTAAAGTTATTTAGAAGACCCTCTCAATGTGGATCCAATTGCTCTCAAGCAAATTATTCCCGGCAGAAACCGAATTATGATATTTGTTTAAAACGTAATATAAAACCCTCTCTCCCTCCCTCTCTCACGACTCCAAAGCAAAAGGCTCCAAGAATCTCTCTCACTTCTCATCTCCCGCCGTGTCACCGTCGCTGCATCATCAACTCCGGCCACCGTGAGTTCTCTCTCTCTCTTTCCCGTAATCTCTCACTCTTTAGCGGTTAATCGTTCGTTGCAATATATATATATTAAACATTTTTCCTCTGTTAATCCCGTTGAAAAGAATCGCTTAGTCACTGAGAATCCATGGATTCTTCTTCCGCTAACATTTTCTCGTCGTCTTAGGGTTTTTCTTTGCATCGTAGAATCATTTTCTTCAACATTAACAGATTTGTTTTCTCTTTTCTTGGAAATCACGTTTTCAATTCTTGATGGTTGTTCTTTGTCTAGTCTTCTTCCTGTTTCAGTCATCGTTTTAACCTTCTCTCTCGAATCACGTCACTATCTTGTAGGACTAGTCTCCAGGTTGGTGGAAGATGGGAAGAGTGTTCGTGATAGAACTCGAGGGACCCGTCTACACATGCACAAAGTGCCACACACATCTCGGGCTTCCCAATGATATCATCGCTAAGGTGATCGAGGTTTTCTCACACTTACATCTCATCTTTTAACTTGAAACTTCATTTTCACATGCTGATGATTTCTTTTCAGAATGGTCGTCACGAATATAACTTCACTAGACTGTAAGTATATATGCTTCTCAGTTGTTTCATCTTCTTGAGAATTTTAACCAGTATATGTCCTTAATTTTGGTGGCAGCTTCAATACATTTCTGGTTGAATCAACTTCCAATTCCGCTTTCCCAGATATCTGTTGCGTCGGTTGTTCCAAAAACATGGGCATTTATAGCGTGAGAAAAGAGCCTCAAAGCAAACTCAATTCTTCAACTTTATGTGTGTTCATTGATTTTGTGGTTTCTTTCTCACAGGTAAGTGATCCAAATAGTTACTGGGTTATGAGGTAACGTGATATTTTTACTTTGTTAGTCCTCTATATATAGAAATGTTTTCATTAATACAACAGCAAACAAACAATATGTAGGGGCGAGCTCCATGGACCGGAAGGAAGCGATGATGAGGTTTAGGAGTTGGTATATGATTAAGAAAAAGAAGACAATGTGGAGTAGAAGTCTATGTTCTTGATTTTCATATTGCTTTGTATAGTGTGTGAATGGTGAATAGTCTCAAGAACAAATCGCATATTCTTTCTTTTGGGATTTTGATGACATTTAAAAGTTCTTACTTTTGCACTTCTTCTATATGTACAATGAAATTAGCTATCACTAATGGCATGTGAACTGAATCATCTATCTGACTTTGTATTCAGTTTTTATTCTGTCTGGCACATTCTGTTTCTTCTTCTTCTGATATCGTCAGGTTCTCACTAATAGCAAAGAGGAGAATGACACTGAATACATAGAGGTGTCTAGTTTATTAGTTATTGTTACCAATTTTTAGTGTTTTTTTTTTACTGAGAGTGGATTTTGTATCTTGCATAAGCTTACCAATTTGTTTGACCAGATTCACTCTTAAGCTTACCATAGCTTTTTATAACTCTGATTAGATTCGTGTTTATGTTTACTTCTGACCAAAATGTTGATGGTTGTTTATTTAGTGACCCTTTTATGGAGAATTCGACATAAGCTAACTTGGAAACTAATTATCTTTTCAAAATTTATAAATTGTACTAGCTATAGATTGTGTTAGCTACAAATAATGTTATGAGACTCTTGCTAAAGTTTGTAGCCACGTAGCTATAGAAAGAGGTCGCTAATGAGTCACAGACTAAGTTATAGCTAAGTTGTCGCCATTAGCTATAGGAATTGGTGTCGCTAATCTATTGCTAATGAGCTACAAATTGGCTACGGATCACAGATAGCGTCGGAGCTGACGCCACGGAACGTATCCGTCGCCTTTCGAAATTTAGCAACGGATTATGTCAATTAGCTGTAGAATAATCCTTAGCTATATTAGAGAATTCTTGTAAGTGAGTTATGTTCAATCTTTTAGAAAAATGCCAAACATGAAGACACGTGTGGCTGCAATAATTCGTACCATTCATTATCTTTTGTCAGAAGTTATCTTTTGCCAAAACTGTTCGTCCATACATTGGCTGTACATTATCTTTTGTCAGAAGTTATCTTTTGCCAAAACTGTTCGTCCATACATTGGCTGCAATACCTCGCACCATACATTATCTTTTGTCAAAGGTTATCTTTTGCCAAAATGATTCGTACCATAATTATCTTACGATGAAGGACTATTTATCTAGAGCAAGAAGGTTGAAATAAAAAGAAGGCAATGGAGAAAAAGGACCAGAAGCGGTATGTGCTTGTCCATGGTATCTGCCACGGCGCATGGTGCTGGTACAAGGTGAAACCGGTTCTCGAGGCTGCAGGTCACATTGTGACAGCAGTAGACCTAGCTGCGTCGGGCATAAACACAACCAGATTGGAAGAGATTCAAACACTAGAGGATTACTGCAAACCGTTGCTTGATGTTCTGAGCTCGCCTGATGAAGATAAGGTGGTTCTCGTTGCTCATAGCATGGGAGGAATATGCGCAGCGTTTGCAGCTGACACCTTCCCTCATAAGATCGCTGCTATGGTCTTTGTGACATCCTTCATGCCTGACACAACAAATCCACCTGCTTATGTTCTCAAAAATGTAAATTATAAAATGATGATTGTATTACAGGGTATCATCTCTTCTTACAAGTGATTTTCTGATATCTGAGTGAAATATAGATGGCGAGCATGTCACCGGAAGATTGGTTGGATACCGTGCTGGGAAGCTATGGGAGACCTGATCATCCGTTACAGTCTGCTCTCTTTGGACCAAAGTTCTTGGCCAAGAATTTGTATCAACTTTCACCAGTCGAGGTAAGTCTCCTAAGTCCTAAGCCTCTCTTTTTAAAGCGACAAACAAGAGTTTGCTAGTAGCCTTTTTTTTTTTTCGTTTAGGATCTTGAATTGGCGAAAATGCTGGTGAGGGTAAACCCATCAGTTACGGACAACCTGGCAGGGACAGGAAGCTTCACTGAGGAAGGGTACGGATCTGTTACGCGTATCTACATCACATGCGGAAAGGATAATGTGATACATAATGATTACCAGCGTTGGATGATCAACAACTTTCCGGTAAAAGAAGTAATGGAAATCAAAGCTGCGGATCATATGCCAATGAACTCCAAGCCTCGAGAACTCTGTGCTCGTCTCTTGGAGATTGCACAAAGATATGCATGAATAATATAAAACATGAGATTGTCACCGCAACATAAGCTTCTTCTTCTTCTTCTTCTTCTTCTTCTTCTTCTTCTTCTTCTTCTTCTTCTTCTTCTTCTTCTTCTTCTTCTTCTTCTTCTTGGATAATTCTCTCAATGCAGAGTGGACATTTGATATTTGTGGGGCTATTGTGTTTCTTCCTAATCTTAGTAGTACTAGACCGAATTTTTGATTAGAATAGGGTGAAATCCGCCTCCAAAATAAGAGAGAATAATAAGAAAAAAATGATGAACACAACCATAATCTTTGAACATCCATCTTTATATTGAAAACCGGTGAATAAAACTCAAAATCGCTATTCAAATCTTTTTGTCATCTCGAAAATGGTTGAATTTTTCTCTAAATACAGGTTGATAGTAACTTAAAGAAAAATAACAATGTCTATTTTTCATATAATGGTGAATTTATCTTCTTCTCTTTTACTAAAAAGCCAAGCACAAAAAAGTAGATTGTAAAATATATGGTTGATTATTTTTCTATCTAAATACAAGTTAAAATAGTTTAAAATATGCTATGACTATTTCTCATATAACAGTGAATTTATCTTCTTTACCTTTGACTAAAAAACCAAAAAAAATCTTCTACATATTAATTTTGGAGCATTGGTTAAATTAAACTTTGACGAGCATGTTTACATGTCAAGCTGAAAGTACTTGTCAGCTCTTTTTTTTATTTGAACCAACCTTACTGAGATTATTTAAAAGTAACATTAAATGAACCATTCAATACTTTACTATATATAATCAAATTTAAATGTTAAAAATAAATAGACATTAAATTCTTTCCTTCGATGTTTGGTCATTTAATGTATTAAAAATGTACCGTGATTATTTTTATAGAAAGGAAAATTGAAAAAGAAAGATTGAAAAAGCAAAGATGAAGCCCGAGGAATTCCTGCAAATTTTACATATTTGTATATATAATGTTGCAAAACATTTTGAGCAAAATCTGGTTGCATTCCCCCCCCCTCCCCTTTCTTTCTTCACTTTGCATACATAAAAAACTAGGTGTCTTCCTGCACCATGTGCAGAACTAAAAGTTTTAAAATTTAAATTTATTTTAAAATATAATTTTTGTTAATTTTTGATTTTGTTAATTTTTGATTTTATTATTTGCTTACAATATATAATCTTAATTCAATCATATGTAAAACTTTAATATTAAGATGTCAAAAAAAAACTTTAAGATTAAAAAAATATTTTTTATTCAATGTATATTTAGCAATATGTATTTATATATTTAAAATTACAATTTTGAAATATTCTTTAATTTATATCTTTTTGTTAAAATATATTAAATCAAATTTTGTAAATGCAAGAGAAAATTTTGTTAAGTGTATAATTATCAAAACATAAAACTAAATAATTCTCTAAAATTTATGGATATTAAAAATAAACTAATAGTATTGGATTAGAAAATTACATTTAAAAACTGTATAATTTTGAAGAACTGTTTTACTAATAATAATTATAAAATAGAATTAAATTTTGAAAAATTCCAAATAATATTATATTTTTATTTATAACATTATATTATTTATTGCTATATTAATATGATCTATGAGTTATTACCATATTTTAAAAACTTACTAAAAATACAAATCAACAATAAATGTAAATGTCCATGTCATTATTTAAAGAAATTTTTTTTCCAAAATGCATAGTATTTTGAAGAATTGTTTTTGTAATAAAAATTATATACTTATAAAATATAGCTAAATAATATTTCGAAATTTTAATTATTATTATATTTCTATTTAATTTATTATTTATTGTTATATTAATTATGATATATAAGTTATTACCATATTTTAAAATTTTACCTTAAATATAAATCAATACTAAATGTAAATATGTCATAATGATCTATAAGTTATTACCATATTTTTAAAAAATTATCTTAAATATAAATCAATACTAAATGTAAATATCCATGTCATAATTTATTTCAAGGCATGTAATCAATGTTAGTGTGCCATGTCATAATTTTTCTTTCAAAATTAATATGGTGATGACACATGTCAAAATCACTTCTCAAATATAGATTAGGGGATTCTAAAAGAGAAGATTATGCTTTTAATTCATCCCATTTGAATTTGTTTTGAGCTTAACATAGATTTAAGATCCATAAATAGGCTGAATAAAATTGAATATAAAATTATATTATGTTTTATAAACGTAAAATCAATTATGATGAGGTATAACAAAAACAAAACAGACTCAATTTTTAAAAAACTACCACCATCAAATCACTAAAATAAAAACAACAATAAACATTATTTAATATTTCGTGTCATGTTTATTCTTTATTAAATTTGAAATGTATTCTCATACTTTGAGAAAAAAAATCGCAAAATACATAGTAATTTTAAATTGTAAACATGTCATAATTTTAGATATTTTGCCCAAGGTATAGGGTTATCACCTTTTTTTTTTTTTGGTCAAGGTATAGAGTTATCACCTAGTTATAGAGAATTAAGTTGTACAGCCCAATTTATACACTAGTTCAGAAAGCCACCTAAAGGCCCAAAACGTTGTCTGGTCTTGACTGCATTTATCACTTTACGAAATTGCCTTTATACTATATAAAAATATCAATAAGACCCTCTCAATGTGGATCCAAATCCTATCAGGTAAATTATTCCAGGCATAAACCAAATTATGACATCTGTTTAAAACGTAATGCTGTATAAAAGCCTCTCCCTCCCTCTCTCTCAGACTCTCACGACTCCAAAGCAAAAGGCTCCAAGACTCTCTCTCTCTCTCTCTATCTCTGACTTTTCATCTCCCGCCGTGTCACCGTCGTTACATCACCGTCTCCAGCCACCGTGAGTTCTCTCTCTTTCCCGTAACTTCTCACTCTTTCGCGGTTAATCGTTGCAATATTAAGCATTTTTCCTCCGTTAATCTCGTTGAAAAGAAGAGCATTCTTCTTCGCGCGCGAACGTCGTCTAGGGTTTTCATTTGCGACTGATTCTTGGTACCGTTTTCGATTTTCTTGATGGTTACTCTATACTCTAAGTCGTTTGCGAACATTTAGCATTTTTCCTTATTAAACTCGTTGAAAAGAATCGCATAGTCACTGAGAATCCATGGATTCTTCTTCTGCTAACATTTTCTCGTAGAATCACTTTCTTCATCATTATTAACCTATTTTTTTTCTCTTTTCTTGGAGATCACGTTATCAATTCTTCATGATTCTCGTCCAGTTTTCATCCTGTTTCTGTTACATCATGACTTCCTTTTAACCTTCTCTAGACGTTAATCAAGATCTCGTGGTGGAAAATGGGAAGAGCGTTCGGGATAGAACTCGAGGGACCAGTGTATACTTGCAAATGGTGCGACACACATCTCGGAGTCCCCAGTGATCTCATCTCCAAGGAGACCGAGGTTTTCTCACAGCTTACATCTCATCTTTAACTTGACACTGCATTTTGACATGCCTCTGATGTTTAATTTTCTTTTCAGGATGGTTGCCTCGTATATGTGTTCAGTAGACTGTAAGTATTTATATGCGCTTCTCAGTTGTTTCATGTTGCTTGAGGATTTTTAACCAATAATATATCCTTAATTTTGGTGGCAGCTTCAATACAATACTTCTGGCTGAAGCAAATGCTGACTTCCATGATATCTATTGTGTCGGTTGTTCCAATGACATCGGCCTTTATGGCGTAAGAGACTCAAATTCCACCAAAGCAAACTCCATTCTTCGTCAACTTTATTTATGTATATCTCATTGATTTTGTGGTTTCTTTCTCACAGGTAAGTGATCCAAATTGTTTCAGGGTTTTGAGGTAATGTGATATTTTTACTCTGTTATATCCTCTACATATAGAAAGGATTTCACTAATACAACAACAAACTAACAATATGTAGGAGCGAACTCCAAGGACCGGAAGGAAGCGATGATGAGGTTTAGGAGTTCGTATATGATTAAATAAAAAAAAAAGACAATGTGGAGTAGAATTCTATGTTCTTGATTTTCATATGCTTTGTATAGTGTCTGAATGGTGAATAGTCTCAAGAACAAATCGCATATTCTTCCTTTTGGTATTTTGATGACATTTGAAAGTTTTTTTTTTCTGGAAGTTTTTACTTTCACACTTCTTTTATGTGTACAAAGAAATTAGCTATCACTAATCACATGTGAACTGAGTCATTTGTTTGACTCCGTTTTGTGTTATTATTTTGTCTGGCACATTCTGTTTTTTTTTTCCTTCTGAGATCGTCAGGTTCATTGATACCCAAGGAGGAGAATGAGACTGAATGTGTTATTAGTTATTGTTACCAATTTTTAGAGTTTCTTTTTGAGATATTTTAACAATTTCAAAGTGTATCAACCAACTATAGTGTACACTAGGTGTCTAATGGTGAACTAGGTGATTTGCCCGCATATGCGGGCATAATCGTTTTACTAATAATTTTTATAATATGTATTATGATTTAAATATCATAATAACTTATTCTTTATATTCTTAATCATTTTAGTTTTCTTCGGTTTTTATTTCGGTTTACGTCTTCTTAACACAAAGGAAAGCTATAAAACTATGAGACCATATTAGCATAACTAAATATCAAATATTTCACACAATAAAGTAAAGTAACAATGTGAACTTTTAGTCACTCTTAACCTACTTTGTATTTTTAAACCACAAACATGTATAAAATTATCAAAACACACTAAAACACACAAATCTAAGTAAAAACAAAATAAATAAAAGTAAATGAAAATTAAAGTTCAATGATAATTTAGAAGAAAACATTTTTAAAAACACTAATTGAGATAATGACAATATTTCATTGGTTTACTTGATCAATATATACATTGAACTATCTTAATATTTCATAAGTTTACTTTTAATAAAAGAAAAATAGATAATGATAGTTTTATTATTAAAGTTAATTTCTGATTAATTATATAATGATAAATCTAATTATTCATTAAAAATATATTTATTTAGACGTTTTAGAAATTAAACCATTAAACACATGTTCATAATATGATTACATAGAAAACTCTCTAAACTTAATATCAAAACATATTTTTGTTATAGATTAAATAGTAATAAAATATACACGTGAAATAATTCTCGAAGTAATTTAGAATACCTAATTCATAATTCCAAACTCCATGTAACAAAACCAGTTTGCTCATAGTCTTTCAAATTCAAAGAAAAAAGAAAAACATAGAGTTCTAACTAAAAAAACAAATATCACAAGTATATAAATATAAATATCGACTATAATCAGGCCAATTTGGAATGTATGAGAAAATGAAATTATAGAGTTTAAAACATCTTACATCATATGAAAATACCTAACTTGTTTAAAATAATTATCATTGTAATTCCAATTAGAAAGTTTGAAATAGTTATATTATTTAAATTAATAAATTAATGATTCAAACTAAAAACTAATAAGAATCTTGTGAAAGTTAAAATAATAATAATCATAATTCCAATTAGAAATTTTTAAATATTTATATTATTTAAATTAATAAATTAATTAGAAAGTTCAAAATATTTGTATTATCTAAATTAATAAATTGATGATTTAATCTAAAAATAATAAGAATATGATACATAAGCAAAATTAGCTAAAATCAAGGAGAATGTGGCAAATCAGTAAAATCAATTCATAGATAATGGTATAGTTAATGATTCAAGTTAAAAACTAATAAAAATCTTGTGAGAGTTAAAATAACTATAATCATAATTCCAATTAAAAATTTCGAAATATTTATATTATTTAAATTAATAAACTAATTAGATAGTTCAAAATATGTGTATTATCTAAATTAATAAATTGATGATTTAAACTAATAACTAATAAGAATATGACAAATAAGCAAATTTAGCTAAAATTATGGAGAAGGTGACAAATCAGCAAAATCACTTCATAAATAATAATAATTTAAACTAATAACTAATAAGAATATAGCAAATAATCAAAGTTAGCTAAAACAATGGAAAAAGTGACAAATCAGAAAAGAAAAGTAGAAAGTAAAATGAAAGTATCTATAAATAGTAACTGGCTTTAAGCCTTTAACATTTGATCTTTGAAAGATGAATTAAATTGTACAGCCCAAATGATAAGTTGGATATTACATAAACTGGTCCACAGCCCACCTAAAGGCCGAGAGGCCCGAGACTGGACTTAAGTCTTAACTACTTTTTATCCTCTCTCGAAAACGCCTTGATACTTCAAAAATATGATTAACACCCACTCAATGTGGATCCAATTGATCTCAAACAAGTTACTTCCGTCATAAACCGAATTATGACATGGTTTAAAGCGTAATATAAAACCATCTCCCTCCCGCTCTCTCTCGACTCCAAAGCAAGATTACCTTTTGGTTCCAAGACTCTCTCTGTCTCTGACTTCTCATATCCTGCCGTGTCACCGGCTCACCGCCGCTGCATCACCATCTCCGGCCACTGTGAGTTCTCTCTCTCTCTCTCTCTCTCTCTCTCTCGTAGTCTCTCACTCGTTTGTGTTTGTTTAATCGCTGCTACGTTTAGCATTTTTCCTCTGTTAAGAATCACATAGTCACTACGAATCCATGGATTCTTCTTTGCATCGTAGAATCATTGTCTTCAACATTGGTAGATTTGATCTATTTCTTGGAAACCGCTAACTGTGATACACCATTGCAGGTGTACTATTCGAAGAAGAAGCAAGGGAAAAGAGTGAAAGAAGCAGAGGAGTTGAGTGGAGCGGAAGCAGGAACTTCAAATCAAGTTTAAATGAAGAGGGAAAAGGAAAGACTCTAGCTCAACAAGAGTCTTTGTCAGTTACAACTTTACGTCTTGTATAAGTGTTGTATTCTTTTCATTTGTTCGTTTTATCCGTTTAGTGATCAACGATAACTGAGAGACGTGAGTCTTGTGGCGATTCTCGTGAGGAGATTCGTAGAGAAGAGATCGATATCGTGTTGATATCGATTGATTCTTGAGAGTTATTGAAGATTGTAATCGGAGATTTGTATTGGATTCGTTGAGTTTGAGTTTATACAGTTCACTGCTATTTCAAACTTAACAACTGGTGCGCTCGTGACGGATTGATCATCGCAATGGCTCTCGCATCGGCGTCGGAGATGAGGATTGACGAGATGGAGCAGTCGATCGAAGATATTCACAGAGAACTGAAGATATTCGGCGATGGTTGTAAGTTGCTGGTGTCCTCAACTTCGGAGATGGAGAAGAAGGTTGAGGAGTCGTTCACTCGAATCGCGTCGTGGGAGAAGCGATTTGATCTCTTGGAGCGCCATTTGTTCAACCTATCGGCATCGATGGAACGTATGGAGACGAATCATCATCGCGAACGACCGAATGGCAAATCACTCGAAACTGAGCTAGATCCAGCTCCTCAGGTACCGATTCCATCACATTCTACGAATCAGGAGGATATTCCGTTAGGTTATCGGGGGATCGATGTAGCGTTAGCTAATAGAAAGAACTTGTTGCGGAAAATTGAGTTACCGGTCTTTGAAGGAGAGAGGCCGTATGGCTGGATATTTCGTGTGGAACGATATTTCCGTGTAGGTCGTTACTCGGAAGATCAGAAGCTTGAGTTACTTTCACTAAGCTTGGACGGGAAGGTTCTGAACTGGTTTGAAGGAGAAATGGCCGAGCAACCGTTTGCAGACTGGTCGGACTTCAAGGAAAGAATGTTGGCAAGGTTTGCGGTTTCGATTGATGATGAACCAGGAAAACGTCTCTGCAACATCACACAGTCTGGTTCGATTCAGGATTACATCAGTGAGTTCGAAGAGCTGCGAGCGCAGGTTACGGGGATAGATGAGAAGAATTTGATCAACATCTTTTATAAAGGCTTAAAGAAAGAGATGAAGGAGATTATCAAATTGACGAAACCACAAGGGTTGACAGCACACAAAGCAGCAGTAGTACAAATGGAAGACAGTCTTTTGTGTCAAGCGTTGAGTGCAGTTAAAGGAGTACAAACTAAACCACAACGGAACTACACTTATACTCCGTTTAAGACGGCTAATGTTACTCCAAAACCACAAACAGAGACAAAGACACCTCAAGGTCAGAAACCACAAGAGCGACCGAGGCTGCACCTATCTGATGCAGAATTACAATATCGCAAGGACAATCATCTGTGCTACAAATGTGCTGGAAAGTATTCTCGTACTCATGTATGTCCAAATGCAGAGTTACAAGTGCTAACAGTGGTTAACGGGATGGAGATGGAAGTGCTGGAAGAGTTTGGAGAAGAAGGGGACAATCAAAAGGCAGGACATACGACAGCTCTGATGACAATTTCTTACAATGCTTTCATGGGAGTCGAGTCGTTGACAACGACAAAAGTGAGAGGAGTAGTGGGGAAGTGCAAAATCGTTGTGTTGTTGGACAGTGGAGCGACTCACAATTTCATATCACCTGCCTTGGTGGAGCGTGCGAAGCTAACAGTGGAGGAGAACAAAAATCTCAGTGTGATCTTGGGCACAGGGGTGACGGTGAATGGTTTAGGAGTGTGCAAGAACGTAGTCTTTCAAGTACAAAATTTGAAGTTTACCACAGACTTCATTGCTTTGGAGTTAGGAGGAGCAGATGTGGTACTAGGCATTCAATGGCTACGAACGCTTGGCAAGTGTGAAGTTGATTGGGAATCACATGAGCTAAGTTTCCATTACCAAGGACGCCTAGTTACATTAGTGGGCGAACAAGATTTACATAAACCTACACTTTCGTTGCGCTCACTATCAACCCCGGCTTCCGTCATTCAGAACGGAGCTGAGCTTTGGCTGAGTAATCACCAGGTACAACAGCAGTTAGGAACAACACCAGTACCTGTGGAAGTGACCAGGGTATTGGACCGTTTTCCTACAGTCTTTGCACCACCAATGGGATTACCACCTCTGCGTGGGCACGAGCACTCTATTGCACTGAAAACAGGAACTGAGGCTATCAGTGTACGTCCTTATCGCTATCCTCAAGCGCATAAGACGGCCATGACTTCCATGGTTAAGGAGATGCTCGAATCGGGTATTATTCGAAAGAGTACAAGTCCTTTCTCAAGTCCAGTTCTGCTGGTCAAAAAGAAAGACGGCTCATGGCGTTTTTGCATTGATTATCGCGCACTTAACAGAGCCACAGTACTCAACAAATACCCTATACCGATGATTGATCAATTGCTCGACGAACTTCATGGTTCAACAGTGTTTTCAAAGTTGGATCTCAGAGCTGGTTATCATCAGATTAGAATGCACGATGAAGACATTCCGAAGACAGCATTCAGGACACAAGATGGACACTATGAGTTCTTAGTCATGCCTTTCGGTTTGACTAATGCTCCGGCCACTTTTCAGTCACTCATGAATGATGTCTTTCGCCCTTATTTGGGAATCTTCGTTCTTGTCTTCTTTGACGACATCTTAGTGTACAGCAAGAACATGGATGAGCATGTACAACATTTGGATATCGTCTTGTCGCTACTGCAAAAACATTCATTGTTTGCGCATTTGAAGAAATGTTCGTTTGGACAGCCACAAGTTGACTATTTAGGTCATGTTATCTCTGCTTCTGGTGTGTCTACAGATCCGTCTAAGACATCTGCTATGAAGCTGTGGCCTTCTCCAACGAATATCAAACAACTTCGTGGGTTTTTGGGTCTCACGGGCTACTATCGACGATTTGTTTGGGGTTATGGCAGTTTAGCAAAACCATTAACGGACCTGCTACGCAAAGATAAGTTTGAATGGAGTTCTGATGGGCAACAGGCATTTGATAAACTGAAGACAGCGATGATGTCAACTCCGGTCCTGGCACTACCGCAGTTTGACAAGCCTTTCATCGTCGAGACTGATGCCTCGGGGTTTGGTCTGGGAGCTGTACTAATGCAAGAAGGGAGACCTATTGCCTATTTCAGTCATGGTCTGACTCCGCGGGAACAGCACAAACCAGTTTATGAACGGGAATTAATGGCAGTGGTGATGGCAGTTAACAAGTGGAAACATTATCTACTGGGGCGTAAGTTTGTGGTGCATACGGATCAGAAGAGCTTAAAGTTTCTACTAGAACAGAAAGAGGTGAATATGGAGTATCAGAAGTGGCTCACAAAATTGCTTGGTTTTGACTTTGATATCATCTACAAACCAGGAATTGAAAACAAAGCAGCTGATGGTTTGAGTCGTATTGAGCGTGTCAATGGGTCGATGTTGTTGGCTATCACAGTTCCTGCAGTGATACAGTTACAAGACTTGCTTGAAGAGGTTGACAAGGACAAGTTTCTGCAGTCACTACTCGAGCAGGTGCAGAAAGGAACCTTAAATTCGAAGTACAGTGTCGTTGATGGGAGGTTATGGTATAAGCGTAGGTTGATGATTCCAAAAACCTCAAAGTTCATTTCAGTCATCTTACAAGAATATCATGATGGGAAGATGGGAGGACATGCAGGAGTATTAAAAACAATCAAGAGGATTCAGTTGATGTTTCAGTGGGAGGGCATGTATAAAGATGTTCAGCAGTATGTTTCGGAGTGTCAGATTTGTCAAACTCACAAGTCGTCTACCTTATCTCCAGCAGGTCTGCTACAACCTTTGCCTATTCCATCAGATGTGTGGCAAGATATATCGATGGACTTTATCGAAGGATTGCCGATGTCTAATGGGCACAACGTCATCTTGGTGGTAGTGGATCGTTTATCGAAGTTTGCACATTTCATTGGACTGAGTCATCCATTCACAGCAGCGGATGTCGCTAAGAAGTTTATTCAGGAGGTGGTGCGTCTTCATGGGTTCCCCAGTTCCATAGTGTCAGACAGAGATCGGATCTTCCTCAGTGCGTTTTGGAAGGAGATGTTTCGTTTGGCCGGTACTAAACTACGTTACAGCACTGCCTTTCATCCGCAAACAGATGGACAGACAGAGGTCCTTAACAGATGTTTGGAGTCGTATCTGCGTTGTCTAACTTCGAGTCATCCTCGTCAATGGCTCAAGTTTTTGGCATGGGCCGAGCTATGGTATAATACTTCGTATCATTCTTCTCTGCATACGTCTCCATTCAAGGTTCTGTATGGTCGTGACCCTCCAGTGTTGATTCGTTATGAAGAAGGGTCTACAAATAACTATGATTTGGAAGAAATGTTGAAAGAGAGGGATAACATTTTGAGAGAGGTTAAGGAACATTTGGTGAGAGCTCAGCAGTTGATGAAAAATAACGCGGATAAACATAGGAGAGATGTCGAGTTTGAAGTGGGGGATAGTGTTTTTCTGAAACTGCGTCCGTATAGGCAACACTCGGTGGTTCGTCGTGTTTGTCAGAAGTTGTCCGCTAAGTTCTTCGGGCCTTATGTGATCCTGGAGCGTATTGGACAGGTTGCGTATCGCTTACGTCTTCCAGATGGCTCTAAGATTCATCCTGTATTTCATGTGTCTCAGCTCAAGCGTGTGTTGGGCGAGCATCATCAGGTGTCACCATTGCCTCCGATATGTGATGATCTACATGAGGTGGTGGTGCAGCCTGCTGCTATTCTGGCTACTCGTTACAACGACAGGGGAGCGTTGGAATTGTTGATTGACTGGGCAGGCCTTCCTGAGCATGATAATTCGTGGGTGTTGGCAAAAGAGTTCCGTCAGGCGTTTCCTTTGTTTGCGCTTGAGGACAAGCTTCATGTTGAAGGGGGGGGTATTGATACACCATTGCAGGTGTACTATTCGAAGAAGAAGCAAGGGAAAAGAGTGAAAGAAGCAGAGGAGTTGAGTGGAGCGGAAGCAGGAACTTCAAATCAAGTTTAAATGAAGAGGGAAAAGGAAAGACTCTAGCTCAACAAGAGTCTTTGTCAGTTACAACTTTACGTCTTGTATAAGTGTTGTATTCTTTTCATTTGTTCGTTTTATCCGTTTAGTGATCAACGATAACTGAGAGACGTGAGTCTTGTGGCGATTCTCGTGAGGAGATTCGTAGAGAAGAGATCGATATCGTGTTGATATCGATTGATTCTTGAGAGTTATTGAAGATTGTAATCGGAGATTTGTATTGGATTCGTTGAGTTTGAGTTTATACAGTTCACTGCTATTTCAAACTTAACAAACTGATTCTTGGTATCGTTTCTTGAATTCCTCGTTGATTCTTCTCGATGATTGTCGTCGTTGTCGTACATCATCACGATCTCGTGGGACTCTAGACTCCAGGTTGGTGCAGATGGGAAGAGTGTTCGTGATAGAACTCGAGGGAGCCGTCTACACATGCAAAGAGTGCCACACACATCTCGGACTTCCCAATGATATCATCACTAAGAAGATTCAGGTTTTTTTTTTCAAACTTGCATTCATCTTTTAACTTGAAACTGCATTTTAACATGCTGATGAGTGATGTTTCCTTTTCAGGCAACTCTTATCACATATAACTTCAGTAGACTGTAAGTGTATATATGCTTCCCATTTGTTTCATATGTTCATGAGAGAATTTTAACCAATATATATCCTTGATTTTGGTGGCAGCTTCAATACGTTTCTGGCTGAAAGAAAGTCCAAACCTGCTTTGCAAGATATCTTTTGTGTCGGTTGTGCTAATCTCATCGGCATGTATAGGGTAAGAAAAGACTCCTCAAGACTCAGATTCCTATCAAAGCAAAACTCAATTCTTCAACTTTGTGTGTGTGTTCATTGATATTATGGTTTCTTTCTCACAGGTAAGTGATAAGTGGGGTCCTTACTGGCTTTTGAGGTACTGTGATATTTTTTTTCTTTGTTAAATCCTCTATATATATATATAGGAATGGTTTCATTGATACAACAACAAACTAAAATATGTAGGAGAGAACTCCATGGACCGGAAGGAAGCGATGATGAGGTTTAGGAGTTGGTATGCGCTTAAGAAAGACAATGTTCTCACTTTTACACTTCTTCTATGTGTACGATGCAATTAGCGAACACTAATGACATGTGAACTGAGTCATCTAGTTTACTTTCTTTGTGTTATTATTTTGTCTGGCACATTCTGTTTTTTTTCTTCTTCTTCTGGGATCTTGAATTGAGACTAAATCAGTCAAGTTCACTGAAAGCAGAGGAGGAGAATGAGATTGAATAGAGATGTCTAAATTTTTCTTTTGAGATTTTCAACAGTTGAAAGTGTATCAACTATAGTACACAAGTTCTATAAATGAACATGGACACAAATACATTAACAAATACACTCATACAGTCATACCACAACAATCTGACAATCATACAGGCTTTTTTGGTTTTGCGATGTAGTGTTACAGCCTATGTTTTATTGTAATTTAAGATGTTACGACAAATGTCCATAAATCATACACATGTAGTTACTATTGCTTCACGCACGTACAAGATCAACTTGACTATTCTGAATGTTCAAAACAAAAATGATATTAACCAAGAAAAGTATGACTGTTGAAAAAGAAAATGAAAAAGATGATCTCCTACCATTTTACCAAATAAACCAAGAAAATAAGGAGGAAGGAGTCAAAGAAAGTAGGCTACGGTACGAGGTTATAAACAGAGCACTACTTACTCATCTCTCTCACACACGTTTTTTTCAAACTAAACAAATCAGTCTATTAGAAAGAAGAAGAAGAAGATGAGTAGTTCTGTATCCCCGTCGCACAATGTCTTCGTCTATGGCAGTTTCCAGGAACCAGCCGTCGTGGGTTTGATCCTCGAATGCACACCAGTCATCGTCTCCGCTCAACTCCACGGCTTGTATAATTCACCATCTCATATCTTTCTTTTGGCTAAGATTCTGTGAAGATTGATTAAAGATGGTTTTTGGGGATGTTGCAATCACAGGTACAGGCTCAAAGGGCGTTTGCATCCTTGTATTGCTCCTTCTGAGACCGGTGTAATCAACGGCAAGGTTTGTTCTCATCTCTTTCTTATTTTTGGGGGAAAAATAATCTAAACTAAGAAAGAAACAAAACCTAATCTTCAAAACCGTCTTGCCCACGTAACTACTTTTTTACAAAGAAGTGCGCCTCAAGTCAGAGCAGTTAGGTTATAGAGGACTAATCATAAACAAGATAACTTTCTTGGTTAGACAAAAAAAACAAGAATTCAACTTTTCTTCTGGCTCTCTCCAATAGAGGATATTGTTTTGTTTGGGTTTGGTTTATGTCATGAGCCGGTTTATCTCCGGTTTAACATACACCATGATATTTTTAATGCATGTGTAAACTAAGTTTTGGTTCATCTGGACATTGACAATCGAATGAAAGAAAAACTAACCTTTTTATTGTTAAACTTGTTTTTTTTTCTTTTTCTTATCTCTGATATTCTAATTCTTGTTCTCAAAAACAGAAAAAATGATGGTTGATGGTTTTGTGTGTTGATGTAAAGATGTCCGCCCTGAAATAGTCGCTGACGTAGTTGCTGAAGCAGACGTTGTAGTGAGTGGTGAAGACCATGTGGAGTCGAAATGCTGAGCTGGAGTCGTGCAGACTTGGAGAGCAAGAGAGTATCTTGGAGAAAAGGCAAAAAGGAATAAACTTGAGGAGCAAGTTTATGACTTAAAGGAAGAGGAATAAGTGCATTCCAAGAAAAGGAAAGTTGCACTTATTGATATGGAAGATGTCCATATTGTGGTTCCTTGGAGACTAGGATTTCGGGAACGTGGAGTTAGTATAAGATAGCTATGTGGTCGTCTGTAGAGAGACAGAGACACAGAGGCTGATCTTATAGAGAGAGAGAAGCGTTTGGAAGTGTTCTGGGTCGTGCTGAAGCAGGGGCTGAAGTACTTGACGGTGGAGAGACATAAGCGGGTAGCTTAGGAATTGTTCAGTAGCAGCTGTTAGGGTGTTAACAGGCTAGCGAGGCTGATTAAGCAGAACTTGTAATTGAGTTATACAAGGCGATTTCTAATAAAGCTATTGAGTGTGCTTGTGTAATTGTCTCTCTTGGTTTACCTTCTGCATTACTTATTGTGGTGTCATCTTTGCACTTACATTGTGCAGGTACTAACCGGATTAACAAATGCTCAGCTAGAGAACTTAGATATGATTGAAGGAGCTGAGTACGAGAGGAAAACTGTTGAGGTTGTATTGACTGTAAGTTCCACTTCATGATTGTCTAATGTTCTTTTATGAATCTATGTATCATGAGATTGCTTAAAACTTAAAGCTTTGATCTCTCTTTATGCAGCATACATCCGAGAAAATGCAAGTGAAGGCCTTTATATGGGCCAACAAGGATGATCCTGACATGTATGGAGAATGGAATTTTGAGGTTGAAGTACTCATACGCTCGCAAGTTCCCTGATCATTAATCACAAGTGTTTTCTAAGTTCATGTTGCTTAATGCTTTTTGGCGCACACACTTTGTATGGATATTTGATTTTGGTAGGAATGGAAGCGGCTTCACATGGAGAAGTTCATAGAGGCGTCGAAGAAGTTCATCGAATGGAAGAAGAATCCAAATGGGAGGACAAGGGAAGAGTTTGCCAAATTTGTAAACGAAGATCCTCCCGTGGCTTAAAGAATGTGTTATCTAATCTTTGTCTATCTTTTACTCAAAAATAAAAAGGTCTTATCACTTCAAAGGCCATAAGATTATAATAAGCTTTGTGAGTTAGGAACACAAATATATGTTGTACTGTATCTGTATCTATA
>NW_026616380.1:0-25875 GCF_000801105.2 Raphanus sativus | reverse complement strand
ACTGTAGAACCACGCGGTTTGACCTCACTTTACTTAGGAACGATGTGTCCAAACCTGCCAGCACTACCTTCGTCTAAGTCGACTCGGGCTGATTGCGTCTCCAGCTTGAGGGCATCGAGCCTGAACCAATGGTACGAAAGTCGGATCAATTGGGGGTCGGGTTGTCCTGTGCCGTTGAAGTTAAAGAATCTGCCTCTCACCAAACCGCAACCAGCTGTTCCTATTGTGTGTCCGCCTAGTGAAACCAAAAACTCGTTAAAATTAGTATTAGCTAGTTGGATCGAACGAGTATAGATAAGTAGTTTTTTTTTTTCTGAAAGCTTACACGATATAATATATCTTTTACATACGGAAAACTGTCTTTATTACATAAGAACATTTCCATAAAGGTATAAAAATATTGAATTTTGAAACTATAATATGGATCTAATGGATTTTGAATTATTTATTTACATAGTTTATATACACTCTAAAATATGCATTTGCCTCAATCATGTTTATTTTTGCTTTGTCAGTGTCATTTCATGTTTGTCAACTACAAAAATGCATTAGAAATTGAATGTAATGATAACATACCAACAAGAGTTACGAGGTCTAATGTGTTAAGAGTTTTAGCAGCAAAGTCTCGCTTCTGTTTGTCCACTGCATCGTTTGGTCCGGGTAAGATCACGTCTGAGGCTTGCGAAATACGGCCGTCTAGACGTCCCAATGGCACTCGCCAGCTTTGCCCACCAGTCTGCATCGCCCAAGTTTCAATACGTTAGATAGTTATATATTATTTTTTTAAGAGTATTAGTTATATATTTATACGTGCGTGTAACTATTTAAACCAAAATAGTAACTAATTTAAAAATATAATACCAAAACAACGGCGTCACGAGCAGCAAGGGTGAGGATATCAGCACAAGAGACAATTCCAGGACACGCAGCCTCAAGCCTAGTCTTAGCCTCTTCAATAGCTTCAAACCCTCTCAATGAACGGTTTGGACCAGCGGTTCTCTCCGTGTTGTTACCAGCGATGAGAACCGAGCCATCGCAGCCACGAACAAAGCAATCGTGAAAAATGCATACGCAAAATCCCGGGTGCATTAGCCGGGTTAGACTGGACATGTTGTCGAACACCGATGCCACAATGGACTCTACGTTTCGGCAACTATTTCCATAGAACCCAACACGCGGTCTTTGACCACCACCACGGCTCGAGCCACTGTTTCCTTGTGCAGCTACAGCTGCAACCAATACTAAAAACGTTACTAGAATGAATAGTAGATTATAACCACGACCCATTTTGTGTTTTTTGATAATACTAATCAAGAAAGTGTTTGAGCTTTGCTAAAGTTGTTATTGTCTGTTGTGTGTTTTGAGTTTCGGGTTAAAGGGGTATATATATAGGCCAGAAAGTCTTGGGAATAAGAATTCTAACGAGCAAGTTCGGCACACGACGCCGGAATTTATGGGAATTATATTATTGTAAGTTGATAATATAGTTAATCATTAAATAACAGTTAGTTGCATTATGATGTAGACGAGTCGGTCCTTTTAACAGTACACATTTTCATTCTTTTGTATCTTTGTTAGCGAAGCTATCTTCGTTATAATCAGATGATATCAATGTAGGCATGTAGCTAAACGGAAAATATCTTAAACTGGTTGACAGAAAACAAAGCAAAACTAGGTTAGTGTTTTCTGATTCATTTAGTGAGATTTGCAAATTTTGTAGCTCATTAATGGATTTACAATTAACCTAAAATGTGATTTTTTGTTATTAAAAACAGCTAACTTATTGAAAAATATAAATGAATTGGCTTAAAATGCAAATCTCCTAGCTAGACCCGTTGGTACCACTGCCACAGTAGAGATGTTTATTTGGGTCAAATGCAAACAATATAAAGATTAGCTCGATCAATTGTGTTAGGATATTCAAATCTTTTTTGGGTCAATAGTTCGAAACATTTCTATAGTTAAAAGGATAATGAAATTATATACTAGGCATAGTTGACCATTTAAAATGATTAATTTTGTCTGGTATGTTAGTTTTAAAATAATATTTGTATAATCGTGGATTAGTACGTAATACTATTAAGAGTGTGATGAGTTAAAAATTTTAAAGTAATCACCGCCATGGAATCTTTGAACTATCGGACAAGAGGCTTGTGCATGAGGAAGGTGCAAAACAAAGAGGATAGGGTTAACGTTGGCTTTAGTTGGTTAATCACTTCCATTTAAATAAAGTCTTTACATTATCTTTATGTTATACTGACAGCTGGCTGCATATATTTATATATAGATTTTCTGCTAACGAAAGCCCTTTTTCTGCTGATGAAAAAACGTGTTTGGCCGTTATATTACAAGTTGTATGCTTAATTTGTATTTTTTAAATATGTAGTTGTGGTCTTTGATTTGCTTGAATTTAATTGAAAAAACGTAAGAAATTAACTTGAATTGAATATGGTAATGTCGGTCGCAATATGAGGCTTTTTTATTTAGATCATTCAAACTAACCGCATTTGGGCTATCTGCATGCTCTATATATATTAGCATACACTATTTATATTACAAACCCTTTTAGAAAAAAACTGAGCTTATTAAAAAAATTTCCAATTCCAAGTTTGCTTGATTTCTCTTGTTACTTTAACTAGATTGAACTTTAATATTTCTCACAATAGTATATATATATTTTGATTAGAAAAGTTTACACATAGAATAGTTTACTGGCCAGTGGCCACACTTTACAAAATGTATACAAATGAGTATTTTTCACGCAAAAAATATATGTAACGAGAAATACTTTTTTGTTGCGTATTTTTTTTTTTTTGATTAACCTGGGAGTATCCCGGGCCTATGGAAGGGCCCAGACTAATCCCCAAGGGGAGGTGCAGCCCACGGATAGACCTTCTCTCCGGGTATGCATATGGGTTCTAAAGCATAGGTCCATATCCGTGTTGGTGTCCAGAAATCATGACTTAGTTCCTTCCAACAGGGTTCGAACTCACAATCTGGGTGCAGGAAGGAGCCCGTCCTTATCATTGGGCCATGATATTCTGGACTTGTTGCGTATTTTAACATAGCTGAAAACAGCTCCACTGAACGATTAAGGCGTTACCGATTGTAAATTACATACAAATCACCCAAATCCAGACAGAAGGCAGTGTAGAGAATTCCACTTTTATATAACATTTTTTTTTAAAAAAACTCGGGTTTGAATGCACCTCAATACAGTTCATACCATATCCAAATGAAATCACGTTTTAGGTTTCATTTAAGTATTTAGATAAAAAAATATAAAATTGTATTTTTGGGGATTAGTTTGAGGCTACTTTGAACTATCTCATAAAAATGAGACATCTTCAAGTTAATCAAAAAATATCATTACCAAAAAGATATTTGTATTATAATAATTTTAAATTGATAATTAAATTATAATTATTTAAAAGTTATATTAACAACAACAAAAATTATGACAAAAGTATGAAAACCTTAACAACATTTGTAATAACAGTTAAAAGTAAAAAGCAAGTGAATAATTATCGTGAGGATATTTTAATGGTACACAAAATTCCATTTTATATCTTACTCTAAAATAAAATAATTCTATTATAGAGTTAAATTTGATCTAATGAATAATGATGTTTTTCCATTCCGAATATAGAATAAAAAGTAGCATTATTTTATAATTCATTCTTATAGAATAACTTTATTATAAAGTGAACTATTGGAGTAAATTTAATTGTATAATAGAATTATTCTATTTTAGATTAAAATATATAATAAGTTTTTGGTACGATTGGAGATGGTTTGAAAGCGGATAGCTACATTATTATTTGTAAGATCATTGACTCGCTTTTTATTTTATTTATTGTCAAAGTCCACAACAATGTTATTATTAGTTCATTAATCATTTCCACCAATGATTAGATTCATTTTTGAACAGTGTATTCAAACTGATTCTTTAAGCCTTTTATTGACTTTTACATTTTTTATTTTGTTTATAGAAGTCATACTCAACTCCATCACTAAAATAACTTTTAAAGATATTTTAGCAAAAACTAGTGTAAATAACACGCATTTTGTGTAATTGTCTTGATATAGATACACTCATACATTAAGAACACCGTAATCGTCCACTCAAGATTTATGGATCTATGGTCACACTGCTTAATTAATAATCACTATGCGTTAATTCATATGCAACGCAAGAGAATGAAGAACTAAATTAAACTTCTCTATCTGTCTTGTTAGCGAATGTTTGTCTGCGGAATAATACAGCGCACTTTTACATTTTGTCAGTAAAATAGTTGCGCATAAACTCTTTTTTTTTTGATAAACTGTTACAATTCGCTTATAAAAACAATCAATTTCATTTGAAGATGTATAAATAAAAAAAAACAGGAGCGTATGAATAAGGCGGATTTTTTGCCACTTTCTCTGGTAATTACTTCAAAACTACATCTTCCACGACTGTCGTCACTGGTCACATCAATTATTCAATCACTTACATAAATAATGATGCCCCAATTATTGTTTAAGAAGTTACTCAAAAAGTAATATTTCTGGATAATCTTCTTAACTACCATTGTCCTCTCTAGTCTTGAAATCTTTGCTAGAAACATCAGAGTGAAAGGAATTTCTTATTTGGTTTAGTCGATAGAGATTTTAAACATATTACTGAATAAACATAGTTATATTTGATGATAAGTTAACTGATTTGTTTTGTTTCCAAAGTAAATGTATCTATATAATTAAAATAGAAGTACAAAATAGAAATACTCCTTAATTTTACCATTTGTTTAGATTAGAATGCAATTAAAGTAATTTATTGAACCTATATTTAATTATAGTTGTTTCTTCATAATTTAATAATAGATTTAAACATTTAATATATTTCTTAATTTAATTAATATATTTTCTTAAGCGAATTTTAACCTAAATAGACTTTCGAATCGATTTCCTAAAAGATTTTGTATTAACATATTAATAATTTTTAATATTTATTAATAATAAATAATAAAATAAAAAATTCACACATCATAATCAATTTATATAACATATAAATAAAATATAAAATAATTTATTCATAAATTATTAGTAAAATACTTTCATAATATAAATCCGATTAGTTATAAATATTGAATTTGTTTATATGATACATTGTGATATAATAGATAATTAAAATCACAAAATACAATTATTCAAATAATAAATAAAATTGTTATGTTTTAAAATGTTATATCAAAATTATGTATTTTAATTTACAAATATATGTGTGTATATATATATATATATTATACCATTAGTACAAAGAAAAAATTTAAGGTGAAAGAAAATATTTATACGGTCACAGTTCAAACTATAGAAATAAACAACTACGGCGCAAGATTATTTTTCTTTAATAAATTTATTTTAATAGAAATCATAGTTTCTAAATATATTTATATATTTTGTATTTATAAATTATTTTATTTGTTTTTAAGGGATATTAAGATTTTGGAATTGAAAAAATTATGACTCACCCCTATATTATTTTAGTTAGGAAATTTAAAATTTATATCAGAATATTTTATTAAACTTTTAATTTTAATTTTTATTATAATTACAAATATTAATTTTCAATTTAAATTTATATTTAAATATTACAAATACATAATTCAATATAAACAAAAAGTTAAAAATATAAAATAAATACCGACCGGACGGATCAAGGTCTAGTTATAGATTAAACGAACTTTATAAAAAAATTGTAGAAATCAAATGATAATGTTAAAAGCCCCAAACTATACTTCATGATCATGACTTTAGAATTGTGTTTAAAAATGTGTTTAAAAAAAAAGATCATGACTTTAGAACTGCTCTGGTATATTACTATTTTTACTCGGTAAAGAGAATACTATATATGGCTCTGTCGATTAATTATGTTTTGTTGTATCAATCGCCAGTATTAATGTCGGTACAAATCAAGAGAAGGACTAATCAAAATTAGAAAATATTTACCAAGATATTAATGATAAAATTTCATGTTTAAGATATTTAAGTACTACTATATCGTAATAAACTATTGCCACAAGGTAATAAATTCATGGACGCATGGCTTTTGGATTTTTTGGAATTCCGTTTTCAAGAATTTTATATTTCGTAGCGACTTCTATATTTTAGATGATAAAAAATACTTGAATAGTAGTGATCAAATATATTTAAAAAATAACAAATGTATTTTGGTGTGGTAGTGGAGATATGCAATTTCGATAGACTCTGTGACTCGATTGAATTTTGTTGTTATTTTGAATTATCATCAAAAATAATTGGATAGGAAACTGTATAATATAAATGGAATCGTTGAAATAACTGACCTTTTACACGGATGTTGTCTTCTACTCAAAATGTTTTGGAGTTTTTAGTTTCGAATCAAAATATTATCAAAATATTGACACAAGACGCGTGAACCAGCCAACCAGGCCATCTTACCGTTTCCTTTTAGCATAAATTGCTAGGACTAAAATTTATCTCATGATGTATATATATAGAACTAGGGTCGGCCCGCCCGTAGGGCGGGAAATTGTAATAAAAGTTATTTTATATTGATTTATGAAATATTTGAAAATCATTATATATTAAAAATCTTATAAACAAAAAAATAATGATAGAATTCTGAGATCATAATAATAAATATTTTTTTGAATTAAAATAATACCTTCATTATTCTTTGATAAATAGCACTATATGTTTAATATTTATTTTAGTTTCAAATGTTTAGTTTTATAATATATAGTACATTATTTATTAGTATATAAATGTGCATATAACAACATATATATATATATATATATATATATATGTTGAACAAAAGGACATAGAAGAATTATCAATGAAGAGTTATTTTTTATCTATGGTAAACATAAATACGCTAATATGTTTTATCCTAGAAATTATTCGGATTGTGTAATGAATATTCTATTATGCAAATAACTTTAAAACTCATGTAATGCAACTAATGTTATTGTTCTTATTTTTTTTACATATAAAAATATTTAATATTAAATAAAAAGGACTATTTGTTTTAAATTGTTCTTGTTAGAAATATAAATTAATCTAAATAATAATAAAATTTTCTTTGTTTAACTTATTAAACAAATTATTAAAAATTAAAGGTTAATTAAATACATGAATAATGAATTATGTTATCCTCTTATACATTTATACATGTTTTATAATCCATTGATTATTTTATATTTTCTTATACATTCTTTTCTAAACCTACTGATTTAGAAAGTGGAAAATTGAATTGATTTTAATCTTTTTTTTAATTAGCTAGATTGTACAGTAAGTTAATATTTATCATCCAAAAACCGTTTAGGATTTTAAAACAAATATTTTTTAAAGTATAATTGGTAATTTTCTTTATTTTTATCTGGTTAATATAGGAATATTAATTTCTTGCATTGGATTTAATATACATTCGGATAATTTTATATGCTTCACAAATTTACCATGATTTTCTTATTATTTGATATGAAATAATTTATTTTATTTAATACTATATATTTATTTAAAAGATATCAAATAATCATATTTTATTTTATTTAATACTATATATTTTATTTAAAGATATATTATGTACTAATATTTCGAGTAAAGTGTATGAAAATTTCAAACATATTACTATATTGAGTTAGTTTATCACAATTTTATTTTGCAATACAAAAAGTATATATTTCTTATAATTTATGTATATCTGATAAAACGACAAATGACATCCCTTTTTGTTTTAAGAATATATATATATATATATTATATACTTAAATTACAAATGATATAATATTCACATACGATGAACTATCACCAAAAGAAATGAACAAATTATATATATATATATATATATATATATGTAGTATATTTGTATAATTTTCTTTTATTCGAAACCCTAAAATATTATACAATTATCTTAAATATATGCTAATCAGAATTTTGTTACATATTTTTAGAAAAAGAAAAATGACTTCATCTAATTACATTTTCGTAATCACAATCATCTTCTGATATCTTCATAATTGGCTTTGCCTAGACCATCAATGAAGAAGTTTACACTAATGCTGCAGAGGCTTAATGTATAGAGCTAAATTTAAAAGATATAAGCTATATTTAGAAATATTTTTCATAAGAATTTCATCAGAATCAAAGACCGAAAGATGCATCGATATTCGATGTACCTTTTCATTTTCTGAAGTTTTCCACTTTAAGGCTATCTCATGTTATAAATCCACGGTAACGTCATGTTTCATGGCTCCTTAAATCAGCACACATCTCCTAACTCCTAAGCATGTATTCTTGAAAGTAGAGAAACCTCAAAAAAAAACACACCCAACAATCTATAAGAGAGAGTTCACTGATCATTTAGCATCGGGAAACAATACCTACTTTATTTGTAATATATATAAGAACTTTGTCATGATCATGGAAATAGTTTGCAGGTTTAACATGCCATTTCTCTGCAACCTTGACCCATTTGTGATATTGACAAATCACTAAAACCACAAACAAACAGAAAAGGTGAATGAATTCAAAACAAAATCATACCACATGTTTTCCTTTATGCCCTGAGTCTTATCCTTCTTAACAGCTTCCTCATCAACATATAATACTTATACTCTGTATCTTTTCTCTGCAAATCCTCAGGCAATTCGAGTTATTCTTTCTCTGATACATCTAAAAATGCTATCTTTTGTTCTAGCACTAAACAATTGTAACTCGGAAAGGAAGAAAAGGAAATTCAGTTGACAACTCACAACTCATTATTAGAAAAAAAATATTTCAACTCCTAAAATAACACCATTAAGAAAACAAATGTTCGTGAAACTATGCAAAACATCACTTTACTATTCTCTTAGGAATATCAACAAACAGGTTATATGAATAAGTGACTTTTCTTTAGGCTGTTGGATGTGTCTCATGCGTTTGTGTCTCATGGAGGATGAATGGTTGTAATGGTCATATTGATATACTTCTTAGTTACAGCAACTTTCTCAAATGTAAGAGTTCGAAACCAACCATTCATCCTCCACAGCTTCCAAAGTCAGAGATGACGTCATCTTCTCCACCACCTTTTCTTCTTGATCCGTTTCACAAATCTTCTTCTTTGTTGAGATTTATTAACCTATAAATAATACCACGGATATGTGTCAAGGATTCATCAATCACTGGCTTTATCAAGTGTTAACAAAACATAACTTGTGTCTCACCTCTTTCTCGAGTTCTTTTCTCTTGCCTGATAGACTGTTCTCGTTAGGACACACGTTCTGATCAGGAACCAATCGCTGAGATGAATCTGTCTCACAGGCTCGGTTTTGACTCAATCCAGATTAGAGTTGGAGGTAGAAGGTACCAAGGTG
Organism: Raphanus sativus; assembly: GCF_000801105.2. Classification (NCBI taxonomy): domain Eukaryota; kingdom Viridiplantae; phylum Streptophyta; class Magnoliopsida; order Brassicales; family Brassicaceae; genus Raphanus; species Raphanus sativus. The sequence goes on along the minus strand of NW_026616380.1, from coordinate 16,495 downwards.
GTAGTAGTAGCCTCTCCCGAGAGGTTTCCGTTTTGCTGTTGCTTAGCAATCACGGAGGATCGAGCTGCTCGCCAAGAAGACGCTGGGATGGTTCACGGTTGTTGGCATAAGTGTCGCCTGAAAACGAAAAAAGAAGAAAAATAATAATCAACAACTGGATTTGAGACCATCTCCCAAAGAGGGAAATTATAATCCTGATATTTTTTATATATGTGAGCCTAATGCCACTGTGTGTTCAAACACTTCGATGAACATGAATTTTAAGAACAGAATTAAAAAAAAAAAACATAATCAACAACCGAAACCAAAAATAGGATTTTGAAAACAACTGGATTCGAAACCATCTCCAGGGAAGAAAAATAGATTTTATATAACATATCTCCCAAGGATGAACACGAATTTCTAGAACAGAATCACCTTAGAGTCACCCATGAGCTCGCTTCTGGCTTCTCAAAACCTGAGGAGGCACACCACCACGCTGGGAAATCAGAAAAAAAAAATGATAGATGAGTTAGTCATTATACGGGTGCGGTGAGGATGATGATCATGGGAAGAAGACTAACCTTTATATAGGAAAATTTTCACCGACTGGAAGGGAGTCGAGAAGGATTGAATGTGTAATCGTGGATGGCGTGGATCTAAAAGGAGTAAAGATGACTATTAATGACGATAAACCACTGAATCACGAAACGTACAATATATAAGTTGAATTGGAGACAAAACAACAGGAATGAAACTGACATAGAGATTCAATATGAATATCTGACACAGAGAACCTCCATTACAGTTTGACCTAAACGGATCTTGAGAAAAGGAAGAACCCTAGAATCCATCGAAAAGATGACTTTTCACTTTTCAGGTCACGACAGAAAAAAAAACACATCTCATAGACCGTAGTTCTACGAAGCGTTGCAGCCCAAGAAAACACTCGTAGAGGCCCATTAACAACATTCCCTAAACGTCAGAATTCAGAAATAACACTCGCCTGGACACGTGTCGTCTGTTTAAGATGCGAATTTCTTACTTGGCATCCGATGTGGAGGCATCAGGAGGGAAGGAAGGTCTTTTTTATATATAAAGACTAGGGTCGGCCCGCCCTACGGGCGGGAAATTAAAATAAAAACTATTTAATACTAATTTATGAAGCATTTAAAATCATTATAAAAGATGATAATATATACAAACAAATAATGAAACTAATTCTGCGATCATATTGTTATTTTTAATAAATATTTTTTTGTTTGAATTAAAATGCAAAATTAGCAAAAATAATTCAGAAAATGTAATAATATATAAAGTATTATTATTTATATTTCAGTTTTACATAATAAAAACATAAAGTTTAAATAAAGAATACTAAATTTATTTCAAGAAGATCTAAGTTTTTAAAACACTTTTACACAAGTTATTTCCTTCATGATAACAAATTAGTTTACCTCCAAGCTAATAATTTAAAATATAATAGTTAAAATAATTAAATCTCAATTATAAAACACTATATAGTTTAATAATATCATAAATAAATAAAATTAACAGGAAAAGATGTTTTCGAATATATTTGTGTCGGATCATACTTATATTTGGAATGAAATATTAGTGAAACTTTAGTGTTTTACTGTTAAATCTCAATTTTAAAACATTATATATAGTTTAATAATATCATAAATAAAAAAGTTTAACAGGAAAAGATGTTTTCGAATATATTGTGTCGGATCATAATTATATCTAGAATGAAATATTAATGAAACTTTAGTGTTGTACTGGTTATGTTTTGTAACTTATTCTAGCTTTTGTTGAACTATGTTTAGTAACAAAATTATGTGTTAGGAATTATTTTCATGCTATTTTAAAATATTATTTTATAAATTAATGAAAGAGTATTCTTTCTCATTGCATGTGTTTTACGTTGGATTTGTAAAAGAAATGTATAATAATGTTTGTGGTTGTTTAAGAATGATTAGGTGTTGAGAGATTATATGATAAGATTTAGTATTCATGATCTTGATGGTTGTGTTTTTTAGTAAGAAATTGCTACGTAGAAATATAAATTTAAGTTGTAACGTCAAACAATTAGATGCTATTAATTTAACCAACGTTTCATAGAATATGTCAATTTACTTGTGTTATAAGGTAATGTTTATATGATGATGGTTAGACATCAACGGTGTATGGTTTTTCTTTGTTGTTATATTGTGTAGAGTACTTCTTACCGTAAGATTTTTCATTATAACTATTATTGACAAACTTCAATTTTCAGGACTAAAAAAAGAAAGACCAAAAAGAACGGAAAGAGCAGAAGATGAAGTAGTCTATTTCATAACGCATAATAAATAGTCATGATTGTAAGAGAAAAAAAAAGAAATGAAAAATATTTTCTTTCACATAATTCCAACAGTCACACGCTATTTTCGGTTAGTTTTAAACCCGGAGCATAAGAACAACATTATTGGTGGTTATTGCTTTGAAGTTCTATATATATATATATATATGTGTATGTATATGTTACATATGCATATACAATTATGGATTTTTAATTTTACGGGAAATCCAACCGAAATTATCTTAATTTTTTTGTTTGAATTTTAACTTTAATTATATATTTATTTAACATATAAATATTATAAATATTTAAGTAGTTAAATAAGTATAAAATAATTTAAAATAATTTATTTGGTTTAAGGGAATTTACAATATATTGTTGGTCCAACACTATGATCCAAAAACATTACTGAGTGTAATTAAAAGCAATGACCATGGCTTAAGTTTTTTTTTGGGTTTATAGTATATATGATAATTTTCTTCAGTGGGACACACTACCAGCCACAAAAAGTTTTACTAATTTACTCGCAAGATTTTGTCTTCAGAATTCACAATTGCAATAATGTTTTGTACTTAAACTATGTACGAAGCGAAATTAGCATTATATTACCCTAAGAATAACGATAAAAGTTTTGTTTTTTTGGTCAAAAATAAAATATTTCTTTATAATAGAAAAAATAGATAGGTTGTTTGACTCAAACGTAGACGACTACCTATAACGGAAAAGCATAAGCATTATTTAAATACATAGTACTTCAAACGTTTATCCTTTCATTTTCAACCCAATCCATTTGCGGCTTCTTGACGACTTGCGAAGTTGGGTCGTCCATCTTGCTCGGCACACTACTAATTGGTTCTCTAGCAGCAATCAAAGATGCTCCACCACTTCTCCCTCCAGATTCGACCTTAGCAGGAATTGGTTTGTCACCTCCCATGTCGCCACCATCGTTATCACCTCCCCCTGATAGAGACGGATGGTATGAACAAACAAAACGTAGTCAAGTAATGCAACAACATAATAACATTAGACTTACATTTTCAACGAAATCGGGGAGTGGCAGACGTCCACGTTAAGAATGCGTGATAGTGAAGCTTTGACGGCTTGCTGTGAAATTATATGTAGTCAACTTGACATGGAAAGTGATGTCTTCCTTTACATGCCTGTAAAAAAAACGGAGGCATCCGAAAGTCTCTTACCCTGAATCCCCATGTGGTCTCTATGTCGAGGATATCCATCTGAGTATCCTCAGGGCCAAGTTCCCGTCGCATCCGTTTTCAGGAACGGCAATAATGGAAGTAAGAAGCAAATTCATATGGATATCCTCGACATAGAGACTAAAATAAGAAAAGAATATTAAATCAGTATTAGACCACATTTATCACCAACACAGGCTTGGGTGATAATTTATACCTCAATAGATGTCCGTACTTTCTTTTCACTAAGTATTCTCATACTTCTGCTTCTTATTACCAGCTTTCATTCTTTGTCAAGGAAGACTGCATTCAATTGGGAAGGTAAGCAAAAGACCGAACTATTAATAACCAATAGCAACATCTCAACATGGAAGGTAAGAGAGGTACACACCTTCCTTTTAAGAAGTACATGAGAACAAATTCAAGTGACTCCAAATCATCCCTACGGCTTTGTTCTGTGATAAAAGGAACCGTTGCACTTCAGAATAAAGTTTATAGAATAATTAGAATGTTAGAAACTAAATGAACTGGCGTATCTAGCGGTTCCAGTCAAGTTTTTGTTTTCCCTGAGATACAGAAAATATTAGGATTATAGTTGCTAAGCTAATGCATCATATACTGCAATCATCGAAATTGTTTATAGTCCTAGCAATTCATCAAAACTATTTTCTCATATACTAATCCAGCTTCACACAAACTGGGATAATCAGATAAAGAGGCTATACAGCTACTAAAATGGGAGCAAGACCTTCTTATTCCAACTGAGAGAACACGTACCAAAACTCTTTTTTATGTCTCCAAACATTTATACACACTAAAATAAAAATGAAGCTAAGATTATAAAATAAGAGACTAAAACCTCGACATAGAGACTAAATAAAAAGAAAAGAATATTAAATCAAGTATTAGACCACATGTATCACCAACACAGGCTTACCATAAGAAATTATTTTTAAACAATTTAACCGAATTTGAAATCAAGATAAACAAAGACACACCTACGGTTTTGGGTACAACAGTGCCGTAAAATCCAATAACGATCCTGCCTGCAAGTATTAGCAACAGAGAAAACAAAACAAAAAAAAAAGTTAAAAGGGAGCAAATGGTAAAGAAGAGAACCCAAAAAACTAAAGACTGTTTGACTTGAAGAAACAATTTATATATGAGTCCCTTTTACCTAAGCTCTGGCCCTCGACATCAATATCGAAGTATACTCTGTGTGTAACATGGTAATTGGGAAAGTAAGCAAAAGGCCGCACTATTAACAACCAATAGCAACATCTCAACATGGAAGGTAAGAGAGGTACACACCTTCCTTTTAAGAAGTACATGAGAACAAATCCAAATGACTCCAAATCATCTCTACTGCTTTGTTCTGTGATAAAAATCATTGCAATTCAGAATTAAGTTTACAGAATAATTAGAACTGCATGATAGAGTTTGATGAAGGTATTAACAAACACTGGAGCTCTTATTCAAGCCAGATAAGAGATCCAATTTAATAGAAACGAATCTGTAACCGACCGATTGCTAGGCCAGTAGGATGAAGATGAATAGATCCCTGGAAACTCTAAATCCGATTGATTGCTGGATCATGAGGAAGAAGACTCAGTTTCAATGAGAACCCAAAAATCGCCAATAGCAGAAAAGAAAGGGCGATAAAAGAGAAAATAAGGAACGCAGCGTTTCGAATACCTCTATGTTGATAGGGTTTGATAATAATAACGCGCACACAAAAAACAAAAAAGCCCAACAGGGTGAAAATAAATGAAACGCAGAGTTTGACACGTGTCGCATTCTCAGCTTTCTAATTTATGACGTGGCATCTGACGTGTCAGCAGGAGGGATCCAACCTTTCTTTATATATATATATTACAGTCATGCAAAATGGGATTCCTGCAAAATCAATGTTACATATAGAAAAAGTTAACACACACATACATGTATACTTAATTTCAACATTATATATATTAATATATACCACCAGACATATATATAATTTGTTGTCCCTTTGAGGACATCCAATAAAATTACAACGATATAAAAAAGATTATCATGGTCCATACTTAAGGATTGACACGTACAATTCGAAAAACTGTCCAAGTTTTTTAGTTAAAAAAAGTTTTTGTTCAATTCTTTTTATTGAACATAGTGAATAAAACATCATTTCAAAGATGTAATAAATAATTAGAAGTTTAAAAAAAAAAAAAAAAAAAATAATTAGAAGTGTGAAAAGAATTGCTTGCTCGGTCTTATCTCAATACAGCTAATACACCTTTTTGAGAGAAATACAGCTAGTACATTCACTTAATATATGTCAAACTTTTTTTTTTTTTTTGTAAACTAATATATGTCAAACTTAGTACGCGTACATATACCATATCAAGTTACTAATTATAATAACCTAAATTGGATTGACAAAGTTTATCAAAACATCTGCATGGGACAAAATGTCAGTGACAAAGATGAAGATAAGCTTAAACTGCCTGATTATATATATGATTTAAATTTAACCTCTCTTCTTTGGCTCTTTTTGTTGTTGTTGCATTGACTTATTATGCTTTAGTATTGACCTTAGTAAATGAATTCACAAGGTAAAAACTTCTTTTGTCAGCAAAACCAGTATTCTCTATTTATTTTATTTTCAACCATACATATATATAAACTAAACCAGAAATTATTGACTGGTTAGCACGAGAGTTTAACGAATTTTTTGATATGATACACGAATTTTATTTCTGACTATGGTATATGTATGTGCACCACCGTAAATATAACGGTCGTGCAATAAATTGCATCAAAGCACAACGGCAGAAGTAGTTATGCGTATACATCGATGTGGAGTACTAAATAATTGGGTTTAAAAACTATAGAGATCGTGGAAATTTGACCAACAATATATTTTGTAAATTAATAAGAGACTAAAATATTTGACCAGATTTGATAGTTGATTATTTCTCTTTCTCCCAACAACATTTTATACATAATTAAGTTTGGGACAAGACTTGGGTTCACCCCTTATGATAAATTCTCAAATTCACCTCAATTGTTAGTACCAATCAAAGTGCCATGTAAGATTAGTAAAAAAAGGAAACAAAATTAAAAAAAAAAAAAAAAGAAGTAAAAATACGTCGACTAATTTTTGTAACGCTATCTATGGTTTCTTCTTCATCACCAACACATAATTTTAAAAGCTTCTTTATCATCCACACAAAATATTGAAAACTTTATTTGTCAAATTGATGTTTACAATCCTCTGCCTTTATATCTTAAATCTAAACCCAAAACACTAAACCCTAAACCCAAAATACTAAACCCTAAATCCTTGGGTAAACTCTAAACTCTTGGGTAAACCCTAAACCCTTGGGTAAAAAGATATTCAAAGGTTTAGAGTTTACCCAAGGGTGTAGGGTTTATCCAAGGGTTTAGGGTTTAGTTTTTAGGATTTACCCTAAAATTTAGGATTTCGTGTTTTGGGTTTACCAATTTGACAAACAAAGCTTTCAATATTCTGTGTGGATGATAAAGAAGCTTTCAATATTTTGTGTAGATGATGAAAAAGAAACCATGGATAGTGTTAAAAAAAAATAATCTACGTCTTTTTATATTTTTTCCTTTTTTTAATTTTGTTCCCTTTTTCATTAATCTTACATGGCATTTTGATTGGTGCTAACAATTGATGTGAATTTGAGAGTTCACCAGAGGGGGTTAACCCAAGTTTTGTTCTTAAGTTTGGATAGTAACACAAAAGGGGCATTAAACTTTTTCTTAAAATATTTATGAGAAAACAAAGCTAAGAACGCATCATTATGAAATATCATCGAATGTGACTAATGGCTATACATTCGATACATATGCCATTAGCCTTTTACTTCTCCAAAATTAAAAGAACATGTAATCAAAAGAGGCAGAATCTAATAAAGTAAGTTTCCTAAGCTTAGCGAAGTTTCGAAAAAGAGAGTTTCATACGCTTTTGGTTTCAGTTCTCATATAGTCAATTTATTCGATAATCATTATACTCTTTTAAATAATTTAAGTTAAGACAAATCGTCTTTTTCTGTTTAGTTCGGATCTAGCCTCAGTTTTAGACAGTGGTTTTAGAACATGTTAGCTATGGTACATGAACATTACCATCGGAGGTCTACTCGTTGTTAACACAAATTATAAAATATAAGAAGACAAAATAGAATCAAACTCATTCTATTATTTTTATTCTAAACGACATTTTAATAATATTACCAAATAAAACCAAAAGAAATCGAATGCGGACATCTTATAGTGCACTTTTTCATCAACCCACTTTAGGGTTTAATTATATCGTTTTCTATTGATTTATTTATTATGAAACTAAAGCCACACTCGAAACAAGCACTTATCCAGCTGTGAACTTTATCATAAGATTCATAACCAACCGCTGAGTTTAATCGGTTAACTAATTAATTGCGGAGCAAACCGTACGAATTTCACCATTAGCACCCGTAAGGACACCAATATTACTCATCCTGACCATAGCCCTAGCAAACTCAGTGTTGAAGGTGCTGCTTGGACTCATCAACTGTTGCACAATAGGTCTAGTCGCTGGATCGGACCAGAGGACTTGATCGGATTGGAGGACTGCACGGCCACGGCTTAGGTTGTTGTAGTATGAGGTGTCGAAAGTGGTTGCACTTCCGGTGTCGAGATCAACACGTACTGATGCATCGCCGTTTTGGGGACATTGTGTCTGAAGCTGCGCCAAAATGTTGGGTCAATGGCTGGATCTGCTGGGCCTGTAGTGCTGTTGTATAGCCTGTTCCTGAATGCACCGCAACCTGCTTGTCCGATCGTGTGTCCTCCTGTTAATAACATTAATACGTAACTGATTTAGTACATGCTGTTCATAAATTCACAAACATGATTACAAAAAAAAAAATCTCAAATGAATTCTCCTATATTATCCAAATAATGTTTCATTTTCTATTTTTCTGAGAAAATTGTATATACAACAATTGGAAATTTATTTCCTACTATTCTATTAAAAAGTAGTTTGAATTATTCAACGAAAACATGAAAGATTTTTTTTCTAATACATAGTTTTCTAACGTTAAATTACTGATTTTTTTTGGGTAAAAGGTTAAATTACCGAATTGATAGTAATTGTTATATAGGTAATGGATTGTGTAAAATGTAAACTACTAACCGACGAGGACGACGAGTTCGCGTGTACTGAGATTCACGGCGCCGAATTTCTGCTGTTGAACGGCGACGGAGTCACCGGCACCAGGGAGATTGTTAGCGTTCGAAGCCAAAGAAACTCGACCATCTCTACGTCCGGTTGGTACTTGCCAACTAATTCCTCTTGTCTACATGCAAATTAACCCATGCACGTATAAACGTTACTTGCACGTTACAAATAAAAATTATAAATGCATGCGATGGTACTAAAAGTAATTAAAGGCTTACGAGGACGACAGAGTCGCGAGCGGCTAAAGCTAAAATATCAGCACAAGAGACGACTCCAGGGCACGCAGCTTCGAGCTGTGTTTTGGCGTTGTCAATGACTTCAAATCCACGGAGGTTGAGGTTCGAACGGGATGTTCGCTCGGTGTTAGCTCCCGAGATAAGGATCGAACCGTCGCAGCCTAGGACGAAGCAGTCGTGGAAATGCATTCTTAGTATCCCGGGTGCGATTCTCGGGTTAGAGTTGAATCCAGCTGTCACGGCGTTTCGGACAATGGTTTCCGCGGTAGGACATGTGGTCGAGTAAAACCCTACCCGCGTGCCAGAACCAGGACCCGGCCTTGCGGTGGCTTGTCCGTGGACCGAGATGGCTAGATAGCTAAGGAAGGTAATGAATAAGCATACGGATCTAACCAAACCCATCTTGTATATTTTATTTTTAGGGTTTTAGAAGATCTAAGTGTGTGTGTTTTTTTTTGTTGTAGTGAGTTGAGTGGTTCGTATTAGAATACTATTTATAGAGGGTATTGATAAGTCAGACAATGACGTGTGAGTCAACTAAGCCGGCTATGGCGTTTGTATGGATTAAATGAAACGACGTGGTTTGAGACATTCAGTCTCCGAAAGCGCGTGTTGTATTGGTCAGTGCAATGTGACCTGGTCGGCTTTAAATGCATTCGGTTCTGGATTTGTTCTTCTGATCGTTAACTTGATCGATTGAATACGTACTGATAGAAATACTGTTTACGTTAGGAGATTTTTTTTGTAACATCGAGTAAGAGTTTTGTTTTGTTAAGGTCTACTTCATTTTAGAAAATAAATATGAAACTAGAGATGAGAGCAATTGTTTGAATATAAGTATATACATCCATTTCTAGAAGGTAGGTTTAAGTTTGAAGATTGGAGGGCCTTATTTCTTAGCAAAGTGGACTGGTCTGCCAAGTGGAGTCCAATACAAAAATATCCAAAGGGTTATAGTTTTTCATTTTCAAAGAAAAATTAAATAACGTAAGACCTTTTCGTTAAAAGACATAATAACTTAAGTACGTAAGACCTTTTCGTTAAAGGACATAATAACTTAACTACTTAAACTATGTAAGACCATTTCGTTGAAAGACATACTAAATTAAGCTATGCACAGAAAACCTTCGTGTAACGTAAGACTTTCATTCGTTATGTATTGTAGAAGTTGTAGATTTTCGAAATATACAATTTAGGTTTTGTGACAAAAAAATACAATTTATTAGGTTATGTATGTTTTAGCTAGCTATTAATATTTGTTCTTCACGTTGATTTGTTTCAAATTGAGACATCAAGTTGCATTTTATAACTTGAATATCTTTCTCGGATAATATGTGGCCATTAAGGTTTACCAATACATGTGATAATGTTTTGAGAAGCTGACTTTTAAGCAAAATCATCAGTAAGATAAGTCGATAAACGACTGAAGAATCTGGCAATTAGTGAGACAGTTTTGGAAGTATCTTCCAGTAAAACTATCTCCGACTTCCATATCCAACCAATTATCTTCCATATCTTCCGGAATCTATGCTTTTCGTTGATGGCATGCGTTTGAAGTTTCAATTAACACACACGATCGTGTATAAATATATACCATAGTGCATTTTATATATTTTGAAATTACTAGTAATATTTTAAAATGTTAACTTGGTGTGTTACATTTTTGCGCGGGATAAATATTTCAGGCTTTCATTCAGCCAATATATATCAAGAAAATATCTGACTTTCGTTTTTGAGAAGAGAAGAAAATATTGGTTGGTTCAAAAAAAAAATATTGGTTTAATATGTATATGCAACAATACAATTGGAGGCGGTTACAAAACAAGAGAGAGAGAGAGAAACTTTTTTCTCTCTAGAGTCTCTCCCCCAAATCTCTTGAAACCCTAGCGCCGCCAACATCTGATCTCTGTTCCGGTGGAGGAGATCGACGGCAAGCTAGCTGAGCGGGTCTCCTCCGCCACCCCGGCGTTTCCTTCTTCCCTTCTTTTGCCTTCCTCCACCATCCTTCTCCTCTCCATCTGCTCCGATATGCTTTTTTCCTCTGGTCCTCTCTGGTTCACCGGTGACTAATCAACGGCGAGGCGGGCGTCTGTCAAGCCGCTGGAGGAGAAGCGAGGTGCAGCAAGCTGAAGCGATGGGTGTAGCCAGTAGGGATTCTCTTGCAACAAAGGGTCTTTTCTTAGATCTGGGTCAGATCTAGGGGTCCACGGTTCGTCGGGAATGGAGAGCGTCGCTGCCTCTCCTGGAACCTTCCTTACCGTTCTCCAAACCCTCTGTCGTCGATTTGTTTTCCTCTGGTCAGTGTGAGTTCCTCTTCTCTGTTTCCGGCAGATGCACGGTGTGGGGGCCATCGTGGAGGATTCTCTGTCGCTCGATCTGTCTCTTTGCACTTTGGTTCCGGTGAGCTCCTCCTCTTCGCAGATCGGTAAGGGATCTTGGGCTGTCCCGTAGTTATGCCGCCGTGGCGTCTGGAGTCTCTCACCTTCCGTAGTAGCTCTCGCCTGATTTGTGAGCTATGTCTCACACTGCCCTTAAATCATTTGATTGTCTTTTGGCTGTCCGAAGATGTTAGCTGCCTTTTACGAGTTTTGTCGAGCCTTCCGACTTGGTCTGTGGCCGGTTTCTGCCGTTTCCCTACCGCCTGCGTCCACACCGTGAAGCTCAAGAATCTCTTAAGGTTTGCTGTTGTTGGTACTTCTGGAGTTGGTAGCGTTGTATAGGCTGATGCAGAGCTTGGTCACCTCTTCCGGCTAATGCAGTTGCAGCCTCCCGCCCAAGGGGACTCTGGTTATCAGACTTCTTTGAGGCCTACTCCTTTTGCAGGTTCCAGCTTAAGGCGGCTCAGTCATCTCAACTCTTCAAGTGATCAGTGCAAAGAGACACATCATTAGCCTTAGCATTAATCTAGTTTACTAGATTAGTCCTATTATGTTCTACAAGCTTTTTTAATCTTTTTTTGCGGCTTGTACAACCAAAGTAGCTTCTTGAAGCTTTTTGGATTTCAAGTTTCACCACTTGTAATCTATTTCATTACCAGTTAATGATATTAACATTCTTAGCAAAAAAAAAATATGTATATGCGTCATATTCTGAATTTAAACCATGCATGTTAGTTCAACGGATTACTGTAAATGATGTATCAAACTATCAATAATCCCCCCCCCACACACATAGACCGAGTTAATTTACATAAACCTTCCATTGTAATGCCACTATAATGCTTATGAGCGGGGCTTGTGGTCCAGTGGTAGTGGACGAACCTTGAATGCAAACACATTCTAAATTCGATCTTCATGCTACAGAAACTAAGTTACATTATCCTAATCACCACGGTTGCGGATACGTATGTATGAAAACCCAGGAAATGACTATCGTGGGCTGCATCTCCCACCCGAAGATTAAGTCCGTATATTTAATAGACCCATATTTAACCCTTTTCTTTAACAAAAAAATGTTCGCAATTATAATTTTAATTGATTTCTTTTAACTAAAACTAGAGTGTTAATCATTTAAAAAGATAATGTCTTTTGAGTTAACTTGATAAATTTCACATTTTTTTGACTAAAATGCATTTGCTTTACACTATGTATATAGTATGTGCAAAACCATTGGCTTGAGATACTCTCATTCAGATAGACTCTAGCATATTTAAAGTGTTCAGAATGGGCTAATTAACTGTATTTTAACTAAACTCATGATGTAAAGTAATTCATAAGTTATAGGCTTATAGCTGAGCTCAACTCATTATCAAGTATCTCAATAAACTGAAGTCAAATTATCGTTACCTTAGTATATAGTTTTCATGATTAGGTGAGAGAGAAGTATTAAGTATACTACCATAATTTTCTCCATTTTACACGGAGAAGAAGTCTACTACTTCGCCTTCTGGCTCCATTGTCATTACATTTTTTTTGCATTTGTTAAATTAATATTCAAACGTAAATACAAATCACACCAAGCCGACAAGGTAAAGCTATTTCTATTGTCACTACATCATTTTGACTAAATGACTATCTTTTTCTTATAATTATAGAATAGGATATATCCTAACACAATAAAATAATGTTAAACTAAAAAAACAATTATTAACAAACTACATATCTCAATTTTAGTGTTTTAGATTCATTATCTGCTAAATTTATACTTTTATACCATCTTTTTATAATTTTCCATATATTTCCTTTTTATATTTATCTCTAACAACTTGTTGTCTGGATTTTTATCTTCAAAATTTTATTTTGTTTTTGTTAGTTTTTTATATTTTTGAATCATATTTAATAGTTAAAATACAGTAGATATGCAAAACATCTTTGGACACATTTGCATAAGAAAAGAGTGTGAATCCTCAATTTTAGGAGGACATCAAAAGAACATGATAAATTATTAATTTTACTTATTTTTAGTTACATTTTGTTTTTTTATATTTTACAAATAGTATATTTGATTTTTTAAAAGAAATTATCATTTTAGAGTTTTGTTATAATTGTGTATACTTCTTTTGTTAAAAGGTTCGCATATAAGAAAAAAAAATAACAATTTTTTTTAAAATAACTGAAATTACTTGTTTTAAGAAAAGAAAGAGTAAGAGAAAGATTAGAGATTTGGTTATAGAGGAGTGAGCTAGTGTGGGCAAATCAAAATTAGTGGACACGACAGAGTGTTATGCCCAATATTCAGAAAAAACGAGATCCAATAGAAATTTCCAGTTTAATTAGTTTAAAATATTTCTAATTAAACTTAATTTAACAAGGAAAATGTGTTTTTTATCAAAACCATAGTTGAAACGGAATTCGTTGCACTGAGTATAAGATGGTTTTGATAAAATTTCTGTGATGGAGGCTATTGAGCCAGATTTTTTAGGCATAATAGGCTCACCAAGCCCAATTCAAATAAAAGAGACTATCTATCTATTACTGTATATGTGCTAAACCATTTGCTTGAGATACTGTCATTCTCATAGGCTCCAGCATATATATATAGGTTTTTCGGAATGACTAAGAGCATGATTAACTCCAGTCTCTTAGCCGGAATTCTTAATTTATAATTTAAATATATATATTTTTATATTTTTTTGGCTAAAAGACAGTTTTTATATATATTATTTAATAGACGATTTTTAAATTTTTTAGTTAAAATTTTTTAAAAATTAAGAATAGTCTCTTATCCGAAACTAAAAATTCCAGTTAAGAGACTATGATAAATCATAGTTTAGTAAACTTTGTTTTAACTCAACTCACGAAGTAAATTATTTAATATGTTCAACTCATTTATAAAGTATACTTCAATAAGATAAAAGGTCAAAAGTATCGTCATCTTTACTATGGTTTCCACTTTTCATGATTGGTTGAGAGAAATAAGTATATACTTAATACCATATTTTTCTTCATTTTACACGGAGAAGAGTCTACTAATTCGCCTTCTTCTGGCTCCATCGTCATTACATCATTTTGACTAAAAGGACCAACTCTTTCAATTATGGAGCTGTAATTAACTTATAAACCATGTGAATACTACCCAATCCGAAGTACGTCTAGCTACACATAACAAGATACTTAGGTCTTCCAAATATAATTTTTATTAAGGTATAATAATCTCGGGAACTTGGAGTTGGAGACGCTATAGGATCAAGTTAAGATATATAATGGAAACAGTATCTGATTGTTTCAAATGGACAGATAATATATCTGAATATAACAAAGTTTTTACATATCTCTCTACTCCTCGTTGCCGGAAACTCCCTCGGTCTGAGAAGCTCCTCCCCCATCTGTAATGATATCAGAGCAAAAGAGATGGAACAGTAAGTCCTCAAGTTGTTTTGAACATGGAACATGATAAGATGGGAACTTTTTTTTTACCTTGACCGCCTTCGGATGGAGCACATGGAGACTTCCTGTAACGCGTCTGTTGCTGCGTTGGCTGCAGAAGTGGGGTGCAAGATATTAAGATTAGAAACAAACTAAGGAACAGCTGAAAAAAACGTGGTTCAAGATCACTTACCTGTAACTTGGGACGAAGAGCTTCAAGAGGTCCCTTCGGCTTGGCAACACCTTGCTGTTTTTCAATCAAGACAATTAATCATTAACACCATGAGAGTGGAAACATTATAGAGAGAGAGAGAGAGATCATATTTGATAACCTGAATAAAAAAAAACAAAACACTCATGGGATCAAAGTTACCTTTCCAAGAGCCCAATCAGCTGAGTCGAAGTATGCTCGCTCATGATCCTGATATAAGTAAAAAACCACACACCTCATCAGAAACACACACAAAACAAATCTCTTTAGACATAGATAAATTATATAACCTACCTTGGAAATGAGAGGTGGTTTCTTTGGCATGAGCCCTCCATACTTGTTCTTCACAGCAGCCTCCTACCACAACAAATGCAATTCAAAAGAAAGAGTTAGATCATTATCTAGTATTAGTAAAGTGAGAGTTAAGACACAAACCTCCTGCTGCGGTGATGGCATTGACTTTTCTTCTTCATTAGCTTTCAAATCCTCTACGCTAGACATTATGATCTCTCTCTCAATAACACCACCAAAATACTCTGCAATAAACGTATCATAAATACAACAACATTCCTTAGTAAAAAAAACACAAGATCACTTAACTAAAGGAAGCTAATAACTTAACACAACCTAGTAATATCAACTAGGAATGATAAAAAAAATTGTTTTGCATCATCAATGCTTCCTAGTTGATATTACTAGGGCTTTGAATGGTGACCAACAAGGCAATGAAGAGGAACATTTTACTCCCTTACCATTCCAATAAAATTTTACAGCATTTTTAAAACAAATTTTTATCATTTTTCTCCTAATCAAATTGGTTTACCAGTAATACCCTGTGACGTAAATGATCTGTTCTGTTAAGTGTTAATGAGACTTAAACTATGAACAACCTGTATAAACATATAAAATGATGATGAGCTCCTTAATCAAAGCATCATCCACATTCTACAGGGATCAATGGATTCTCAGTCCTTCAGATTGGAATCAAAATCAACCATGGTGATTGTGATGTGAGTCAGATCTCTCCACAATGCCAATATATAGATAACGATCGGTATATAAACTCAAAAGCGTTTCAACTAATATACGATCGGATCATCACGACGCGAAGGCGAATCAGAGATTTAACAAAGCAAAAGCCGATCGCAAAAAAAAAAAAAAAAATCAAAATGTCGAATCAGAGAGCTTAACTAACACCAAAAACAAAGCCATAAGGCGATAAGATAACTAACTCAGATTTGATGTTTAGAGAAATATCAAATCAGATAACTCAAAAACGAAGAAACGAAAATGGAGAACGAGGACTAACCAGGAGCGAGGGAGGAAGGATTTGTGATGGTTTAGAAATTGAGATTGAAAGAAAAAAATGAAAGGAACCAAGATACAAAGCGATGAGCGTAAATTGGTAATTATAGTCAGACGCACGAGCCCGCATCAACTGGGCCAAGTTATCTTTCTTTCCACCGGCCCATTAGCAATTTCATCATTATGTTTGTTTTCTGGTTCA
>NW_026616379.1:0-25920 GCF_000801105.2 Raphanus sativus | reverse complement strand
TGGTTCATCCTGGTTTGATAAGAATCATGAAGATATTGCCATATGTCCGAACAGGCTAATCTGGATAGAAAGTGGGATATCTTCTTACTCTTCGTTTGTTGTGATCAGCAACAAAGACATGATGCCGTTCTGTAGGCGTTTTCTTTTTTAAAGTTTTTATGAGAAAAAAATTATTCGGGCACGAAACGACGTCTCGCAGTGCGGTGAACGGATTTTTCTTATGCCATAAAAGAGTTACGGGCTTTTGAATAGTGTAGTTTAGATGAGTGACGATTTCTGGATGTGATAATCGTTGTTGAAGAGTTTCGAAAATTCGGAGTTTCCGTAAAGTTTTGAAAGTCGTGGGAGTATACGAATCCGCCGGTTAGAGACTTGCCTACGTACCCCTTTTCGGGGATCAAGCCATCTCGTAGTTCTTTGATTGCGATGTTTTAGTGATACTATTTTTTGAGATGCATGATGTTCCAAGTTCTTGGGATTTTCACACCTTGCATGTTTTCGATTTCGTAGGAACCAGGCCGGACGACTTTTATAATCTTATATGGTCCTTCCCAGTTGGCTCCTAGCTTTCCTGCGTTTCGTTCAGCAGTGTTCTGGAAAACTTTGCGCAAAACTAAGTCTCCTACGTGAAATCGGCGATTTCGGACGTTAGAGTTATAGTATTTTGCGGCTGCATGTTGATAATTTTGGATTCGGGTTAGAGCCCGATCCCGTTGCTCGTTGACGAGATCGAGGTTATCCAATAGCATGGCATTGTTTATTTCTTCCCGTTCTTGGAGAAGCCGTCTACGGATCCCGGGAAATTCGACTTCCGCGGGAATCATGCATTCGGTGCCGTATACGAGGGCGAAGGGTGTTTCTCCCGTTCCTCGTCTCGAAGTTGTGCGGTGTGACCAGAGGACTCCTTCGAGTTCCTCCGCCCATCTCCCTTTCTTTTCGTCCAGGTGTTTCTTAAGTCCGTCAAGGACGGTCTTATTGATTGTTTCTGCCTGTCTGTTGCACTGCGGATATCTGGGAGTTGATTTGTCTAATCGTATCTTCCATTTTTCGCAAAATGCTTCGAAGCGGGTAGAGATGAATTGGGATCCGTTATCCGTTACTATTTCGTATGGGATTCCATGCCTACAGATAATGTTTTTCCATACGAAATTTTCGACTTGTGCGTCCTTTATACTTGCGTAAGATTCGACTTCTACCCATTTCGAAAAGAAATCTGTGAGGACCAGCAGAAAGCGTTTTTGCTTGGATTTGTGAAGAGGTCCTACGATATCTATAGCCCAGCGCATGAAGGGGTATGGCGACGTAATGGAGGAGAGTTCTTCTGCAGGTTGCCGAATAGTTGGAGCGTGCCTCTGGCATTTTTCACATTTTCGTGTGAATTTTTCGCAGTTTCCGATCATCGTTGGCCAGTAATACCCGTGGCAATTTATTTTTACGGCGAGCGATCTTCCGCCGGAATGATTTCCGCAGGAACCAGAGTGAACTTCTTCCATTACCTTTCTAGCCTTATGTCCTTCTAAACAAGTCATGAGTGGTCCAGAGAATTTCCATTTGTAAATTTCTCCGTCGACCGTTACATAACGGGCGGCTTGGGTTCGGACTTTTCGAGCCGCCCACTTCTCGGGAGGTAATTTTCCGTCGATGATATAAGCTCGTATCGCCTCTAGCCACGGCGTATCGCTGCGATATTCGTTTTGTTCTGGCGTTTCTTCTGATTCGACTGCGATTTCTTCCTCGTTATCATCTTGAATTAGATTGATGACGACGGGAGATCCAATGCTCGGATGTTCAATGAACTCTACCGGGATTACTCTTTTAAGTCCCGGATCTGAACTCGATGCCAGGGCTGCGAGTGCGTCTGCTTGCGTATTCTCGGAACAAGGAATTCTGGTCAGGGCGAAAGAATCAAAGTCCTGGGATAAGTTTTGGATTAGTTTAAGGTATGCTTCCATCCTTTCGTCCTTGGCTTCGTATTCCCCGCTATACTGGCTTGCAACGAGTTGGGAGTCGCAGTAAGCGTGGATATTTCGTATCTTCAAACCGTGGGCTAGTCGTAATCCCGCAATAAGGGCCTCGTACTCTGCCTCGTTATTTGAGGCGTGGAACTCTAATCTAAACGATTGTTCGAGGATCTCTCCGGTCGGCGACGTCAAACGGATGCCGATGCCGGATCTTTGTTTCGACGACGATCCGTCAACGTGGAGGAGCCAAGTTGAGTTAGGTTCTTTATTAGTTATGGCTTTGGTTGGCAACTCCACCAAGAAATCTGCGAGGACTTGGACTTTGCACTCGTTCTGGGGCGATAGTCTATATCGTACTCGCTGAGTTCGACGGCCCATTTGGCTAATCTTCCCGACTGGCTCGGACTATGCAAGATAGTTTGGATGGGGAACGTTGTAAGGATGACGATAGTGTGGGATTGAAAATAAGGTCGAAGCTTCCGCGCCGATGTTACGACTGCGTACGCTAATTTTTCCATCAGGGGATAACGAGTTTCGGCGTCCAGGAGTGTTTTGCTTACGTAGAAGATGGGTTTCTGATCCCCACGTTCCTCCCGTATTAGGACGCCGCTAACGGCAGTTGCCGATACTGCTATGTATAGGAGTAGAGGTTCCCCTTCTACGGGTTTTTGCGAGAACTGGAGGAGTTGCCAGATAGTGCTTTAGCTGTTTGAAAGCGTCTTCGCATTCATCTGACCACTCAAATTTTTTGTTTCCCCGCAGGACATCGTAGAAGGGTAAGCATTTGTCCATTGATCGGGATATAAACCGATTGAGTACTGCGACCCTCCCGGTCAACCTTTGTACTTCTCGCTTGTTTTTGGGAGAGGCCATCCCGATGAGCGCGTCGATCTGTTTTGGGTTGGCTTCTATCCCGCGATAAGTCACCAGGTATCCGAGGAATTCTCCCGATGCTACGGCAAATCTGCATTTGGCCGGGTTTAGTTTCTTGTTATGTGAATTCAGCCGAGCGAAGCATTCCTCAAGATGGTCGACATGGTCGTTAGCGTGGAGGGATTTGATGAGCATGTCGTCAATGTAAACCTCCATTGTTTTTCCGAGTTGATCAGCGAACATTCGATCGACGAGTCGTTTGTATGTTGCGCCGGCGTTCTTAAGGCCAAAAGGCATTACTTTGTAGCAATAAGTCCCGCGATCCGTAATGAACGGTGTTTTCTCGCGGTCATCATGATTCATCATAATCTGATTGTATCCTGAGAATGCGTCCATGAAGGATAAGAGTTCATTTCCTGCTGTTGCTTCGACCAATCGATCGATATGCGGCAAAGGGAAACTATCTTTCGGGCACGCTTTATTGGGATCGGTAAAATCGACGCACACTCGCCATTTTTCGTTCTCCTTTTTGACCACGACGGGATTTGCAAGCCAATCGGGGTAACGGACTTTCGTTATGGACCCCACCTTAAGAAGTTTTTCGACTTCTTCGTTGACTGCGGTTGCTCGTTCGGGGCCTAGCTTTCGTCTTTTTTGCTTGATTGGTTTGAATGTTGGATCGGTGTTCAGTTCATGGCAGGTAATGTTAATGTCGATTCCTGGCATGTCCTCCGCAGTCCATGCGAATGTGTTGAGATTTTTCTTAAGACAGGTTACGAGTTTTGTCTTCAAGGGCTCGCGGAGATTGGCTCCAATTTTGACATAACATTCTGGGAACGCTTCATCAAGACAAACCGTAATTACGGGTTCACAGGTTGGTTCGCGTTTTTCCTCCAGGGCATCAGCCCTTCGAGATTGCCAGAAGAGTTCAGCCAGATCCTGTGTGTCTTCGTCCGAAGTTTTCTTAGTTTTCTTGGGAGTGGTGTCGAGGTCGGACCTCTTGCGCTTGAGTTCCGCAGCGAGACATATCCGCGATACTCTGGGATTTCCCCAGATCGTTTCGATCCCGCGGGATGTTGATGGAACTGCTCTCATGGAATTTATCCAGGGAGTGCCCATGATTGCGTTGTACGATGCCGGGATATCCACTACTAGGAATTCCGTCAGTTTTTCTGCCGTTCCGGCTTTGACTGCGAAACTGATCGATCCCGACGCGATGGTGGGCTCTCCTGAAAGCCCTACCAGCGGGCTGGAGTCTTCCGTAATTTTCGACGGATCGACCTGCATATTTGCGAGAGTTTCTTTGAAGATGATGTTAACCGAGCTTCCGGTGTCGATCAGTAATCTCGCGACGTCGATGTCGTGGATCGTCAGCTCAATTACCAGGAGGTCGTCGCGTGGTTTAGCCTGCTCGGCCGTTGCTTCCTCCTTGAATGAGATCTCGTGTGGATAGGATGAGATTTCCATCTCGCGTCTGATTGTTGAGCGGTTTTTGCGGGTAAGATTGATCCGTACCCCCCCCCCCCTCCTTCTAGCGCCAAACTGTGGGAACTGAAATTCGCACCGTCAATATATCGTATAAATAAGGTAACTAGGAAAACCCTAATTTCCCAGAAGGTCCCGGATTTCTGAGAAACCACACGTCAAGCAATCAGAACACGACAATAACGGAAAATAAAAATAAAGATCGTAAAAAGAGAACAAGAAGGATTTTATTCCGAATCTGCGTATGAGCGTGATAACAACAAGGTAACGTGCTTCGGCTACGAGAGCTGTCGGCGAGATCCTAGTTCTAATACCCGAAGGTGG
This sequence comes from Raphanus sativus, assembly GCF_000801105.2. Classification (NCBI taxonomy): domain Eukaryota; kingdom Viridiplantae; phylum Streptophyta; class Magnoliopsida; order Brassicales; family Brassicaceae; genus Raphanus; species Raphanus sativus. The sequence continues at coordinate 21,277 of NW_026616379.1, read as the reverse complement.
CTAAACCTAATTGAGTCGCAGCTCGAAAAAAGAAAAACGGAAAGTTGCCTAAATTGCTCTAAGTGCTAAGTTGATCTCGAAAAGTGATGCCTCTATGCCTCTCGCCTTGAACTCCTTATATACTCCCTCCAATGTCGGTTTACGCTTCTTAGATGCTTATCCACCAAGCATAAACCGTCATTAGGTTTATGGGTTTTTAAGAAATCGCAAGTGGGCTTCTCGAATCAAGTTTAGGACCTCTTTGGGCCGTATTTTTGTTTCGAGACTTTTTTACGATTTCTCCGATAAGGTTAAGTCTCCGCGGTTTTATCGTAAACCAAACAGACGATCAAGAAACGGATAGTCGTGAGTTGCGGAGAACGGCTATATGGATAGTCGAGAATGCATAGTTTTATGTCGTATCGTCGTTTCGGAAGACTTTGGACGTTTCGGAGAATGATCGATGCACGAACGCTCGATCGCTACAGCGACCAAACTTTGTCCGCAGCTCGGTCGCTATAACGACGGAGCTTATTCCCGAGCTCGGTCGCTATAGCGACCGAGCTTCGTATGATCCTGCGATTATCACGTTCCTATTCTCGTGTTTCGTCGATTCTTTGTTATCTTCGATGATCACGTTTCAACGAGAACTTTGTTTAATTTGCGGAACTTTTCGTAAGATATTTTATTTTTACGATTTTCTTTCTTTCGTAAAATAAAATAAAATTTATTTTATCGATTGTTTCGATACTAACTTCGTAACGACGGTTTTTGACCCCAACATTTATTCAACTTCCCGGTTATTCTCCACTGATTAGTGGTTCCAAATAAAGCTTCTTAGATCGTGTTTCATCCTGGTTTGATAATAATCATGAAGATATTGCCATATGTCCGAACAGGCTAATCTGTGGAATCATATGGATATAAGGTAGGATATATTCTTGCTCACAACACTTATGAGATTTATTCAACTTCCTGGTTATTCTCCACTGATTTGTGGTTCCAAATAAAGCTTCTTAGATCGTGGTTCATCCTAGTTTGATAAGAATCATGAAGCTATTGTCATAGGTCCGAACAGGCTAATCTGGAATCATCTGGATAGAAAGTGGGATATCTTTTTACTGACAACTCCTATGAGGTTTAATTAACTTCCTGGTTATTCTCCACTGAATAGTGGTTCCAAATAAAGCTTCTTAGATTGTGGTTCATCCTGGTTTGATAAGAATCATGAAGATAATGGCATATGTCCGAACATGCTAATCTGGAATCATCTGGATAGAAAGTGGGATATCTTCTTACTCACAACTCCTATGAGATTTATTCAACTTCCTGGTTATTCTCCACTGATTAGTGGTTCCCAATCAAGCTTCTTACATATTGGTTCATCCTGGTTTGATAAGAATCATGAAGATATTGCCATATGTCCGAACAGGCTAATCTGGAATCATCTGGATAGAAAGTGGGATATCTTCTTACTCACAACTCCTATGAGATTTATTCAACTTCCTGGTTATTCTCCACTGATTAGTGGTTCCAAATAAAGCTTCTTAGATCGTGGTTAATCCTGTTTTAAAAGAATCATGAAGATAATGGCTTATGTCCGAACAGGCTAATATAGAATCATCTGGATAGAAGGTGGGATATCTTCTTGCTCACAACACTTATGAGATTTATTCAACTTCCTGGTTATTCTCCACTGATTAGTGGTTGCAAATAAAGCTTCTTAGATCGTGGTTCATCCTGGTTTGATAAGAATCATGAAGATATTGCCATAATGTCCGAACAAGCTAATCTGCAATCATCTGGATAGAAAGTGGGATATCTTCTTACTCAAAACTCCTATGATATTTATTCAACTTCCTGGTTATTCTCCACTGATAAGTGGTTCCAAATAAAGCTTCTTAGATCGTGGTTCATACTGGTTTGATAAGAATCATGAAGATATGGCATATGTCCGAACAGGCTAATCTGGAATCATCTGGAAAGAAAGTGGGATATCTTCTTACTCACAACTCCTATGAGATTTATTCAAACTTCCTGGTTATTCTTCTCTGATTAGTGGTTCCCAATCAAGTTCTTACATATTGGTTCATCCTGGTTTGATAAGAATCATGAAAATATTGCCATATGTCCGAATAATCTGGAATCATCTGGATAGAAAGTGGGATATCTTCTTAATCACAACTCCTATGAGATTTATTCAACTTCCTGGTTATTCTCCACTGATTAGTGGTTCCAAATAAATCTTCTTGGATCGTGGTTCATCCTGGTTTGATAAGAATCATGAAGATAATGGCATATGTCCGAACAGGCTAATCTAGAATCATCTGGATAGAAGGTGGGATATCTTCTTGCTCACAACACTTATGAGATTTATTAAACTTCCTGGTTATTCTCCACTGATTAGTGGTTCCAAATAAAGCTTCTTAGATCATGGTTCATCCTGGTTTGATAAGAATCATGAGGATATTGCGATATGTGCGAACAGTCTAATCTGGAATCAGCTGGATAGAAAATGGGATATCTTCTTACTCACAACTCCTATGAGATTTATTCAACTTCCTGGTTATTCTCCACTGATTAGTGGTTCCCAATCAAGCATCTTACATATAGGTTCTGTCATGTCCCCGATCCTGGTTATGATCATTAGGATCGACCATGGTGCAAGGAGATGCACCAGTCAGGTCATGTGACCTAAACACAAGGGCATTAAGGCCTGGAAGTAAGGTTAAGGGCATCAGGAAGCTAAGATATAGCTAAACCAAGAAGGAGACAAGTATAAAGGAGCTGTACAAAGTGTATGGCAGCTGGGCGATGCAGTGAGCAAGCTCGACCAGCTAGATGAAGTGTAGTGCAGCTCAGTGTAGCTCACTGAAGAGTGTGTCAGCTCCCTGAGCTGGATGAACTAGCTCACTCAGCTGGGTTAGCTGTGGATAAGCTCAACTCAGCTAGACTGAGTGTTCAAGTCTTGGGCAGTTGGGCCAGGTCCGGACAGTGGTCGGACCATGTGGACCACCCGGGTGTGCCGGTGAGCCGGTGGGCACTTGGGATCAGACCAGGGGCTTGGGCAACCAGCCTAGGCTTGTGTGTGACATGTCTAGGAGCAGTTAGGCATGTCATGGACGTCAGGTAACTGCCATGGGCGAACAGGTGTGATCTGGACCATTGATTAAATCAATGGCCAGAAATGAAACCGAAGGGATGCAATGGTTGGAAAATAACCACCACTTCTTCTATATATATTAGGCAAGTCCGTGCCTTTGCAGGCACGCCAGGACTTCATTCTTCTTCCTGATACACAAAGAAAAACCAGAGAAAACAGAGAGAAAGTCGGATGGCAACATCCAACCCTAAGAGTGGGATGAAGGAAGCAAAGAGGCAGTTTTCTGGGCAATCAAGTGGGAAGTTATGAACGACCCTGTGATGGGTTTTCACCATTGATGAACACGTCCCAGGCTTTCTCTACATCCTTACTACACATCCAAATAGCCAGGGAAGAAGAGAGATGACCGGATTCACTCTCAAAGTCCAAGAGCAGCCTTAAGGGCAGTGGTGTGTAGAAAGGCAGTTTCATGGGAACTGAAGTTGGAAGTGATGCACGACCCTTGGGTGGTGTTTGATCATGGATGAACACACCCTAGGCTTCCTCTACATCATGGTAACACACGCAAATGGCCAGAAGAGAATGAAGAAGGCCGGACTCCACACTCAAAGGCATGAACAGCCTTGAAGGTGGATGCAGTGCAGAAACTGTTTTCATGGAAGTTCCATGAAATGGATGATGGGTGCGACCCATGAATGGATCTTATCAATACTGGAGGTATGTGATAAGACATGTTTAATACAAGTGCAAGAGGCACAAGGCCGGACCTGATCAGGGAAGCACAAGGTCTAGCAAGATCAAGTATGAGGTAACATGTGTTGATTACTTATGTTTATGTTTATGTTTATGTCTGTGTTGTGTCTCTTGGGGTGGGATAAAGGCCAGGCATGGCACGCCCCTTGAGGAATGTATATTGTGATGTGTCTTAGGAATCCAAGACCCTGGACAAGGGGCGGATCATAACTGATCTAACTCATCCATGTGGGATGATGGTTAGATGCTGTTCATTGGATAGTGATCAATGATGGATCATGGTTTGGTGTTGGGTTTGATCATGGTGTGAACCATGAGTCCGACCCACTGATGAGACACATGGGAGTTCTAGTACCAGAGGAACCATGTGGAGTGTAAGGTCCAATTCGTTTGGATCCAACAGAAAGCAAAGGAGAGGAGTAAGGCTAGTACTTGTTGGTATGGACCACAAGTATTGTGCTGGTGTGTTTATAGAAGGAAGGCTGTGTGTGATCTGATCATGGGCAAGGATGGACGACCTGATCCATGGATGATGGATCAAGGTGTCTGATCTGATTGATCAAAGGATGCACCAGTGGTAAGAGCAACACTAATCAGGTTCAGTGGGACATAGTTCCATGGCCGGTTAGGTATGTGTGAAGACTCATCAGTTCTGAGTCATGTGGGGTGGTTGGTTGATTGACTCAGGAACTGGTGGGCATTATTAATCCTATTCTATGTTGATCAGACGTGGAGGTACTGAACCATGGAGTGGCCGGTTCAGAGAAATCTCTCCATGGCCTTGGTTGGGCAGGTAAGTGGAGATCTAGTAGTTCCCTAAGGAATTGTTAGGATCCGACTGCAAATATCTCTTAATGGGTATTTATCATGAATTATCATGGTGAAAGATTAGTTTTATCTCATTGATTTAGAGGTGGTCAGTTATGGCCATATGGGCTGTTCATGGGCGAGATCAGTATGATCGAGGCCAGTTCTGAGAAATCTGACTTGACCATTCTCTTAGTTATGAATTATCATGAATTATCATGAATTTTAATTAGTTTTTGGAGCATGTTTGCTTGTGGTTGGTTTTGCAGCTGAAGACTTCCCAAAGGTACTTGGTCTGTGGGGATGGTTGGTTGAATGACTAAGTACCTAGGGGGAGAGTTTATACAGGTATAAGGGAGTTGGACGAGTGGACGGGGAGCTAGGCAAAGCTACCTCGCAGCTCGATCAGCTGGAAGAGAGTTGGGAACCTCAAGTGAAGTGGTTCAGTTCAGCTAGCTGGATGAGCTAGCTAGACAGCTAAGGCAGCTGAGACAAAGAGCTATCAAGCTCCGTGGATGTGGCAAAGGTATGATCTAGCAATATTGCATAGATCTAGATAGAATGGTTAGGGGAATGGAACCTCGGTTATTGTATGACCTGGATTAGGTTCAGGATCAACCTTGGAGCTGGTAGTAGTTGTGTATACTGACATGGCTAAGGTGATTCGATCCTGACCAGTGTTAGATTGGTTTTAGACCAATGGTTAAGTAGAGAATATTCCGCTGTGCATAAGTTGAAAGGATCTAAGCTAGGGAATGACTAAGGTAGTCTTAAGCTAAGGTCTAAGATAGACTTCGCCCTTAGGCGAAAGTACAGATAAAGATCGAAAAATTGAGTGGTTCGGTCAGGGTATGGACCGAGCGACGTGAGGCATCGACCGCGGCCTAGCCGGCCGGGTTCGGGTCTTACAAGTTGGTATCAGAGCATGCTTGATTCTAGGATCATTGGGTTGTGGTTGTTCACCCATGCATCCGGACAAGTAGATGCTGATGTGATTAATCCACCAGTTTTATTGTTGACTCAGCTGGAGGAAGTTAACAATGAAGCTGGATTGACTGTAAGTCAGCTCAACCCTACTGAGGTTCTAGTGGGGGAGAGCTGAGCTGCAGCTGGAAGGGGAAGTTGAATCCTCTTGTGATGTGAACCGGGCTGATCCAAACAATTGTTGCAAACAATGAGAGGACTAACCGGTTGATTGGGCAGCTGTTTTGGCAGCTAATGATCAAGCTGGGCCAGTAGCTGAGGTGGTCTAGATTGATCCACCAGCTAGGGCAGCTTGGTTAGTGGACTACCTGAGGGTGCTGGAGCACATAGCTCAGATGAGAACTAAGTATTTCTCAGGTAGTGTGGATCCTTTTGAGGCAGATGAGTGGAGGTTCTGATTGGGTTGTAACTTCAGCTCAACTCACTGCTCAAAGGTATTGTGTTCCAAACCGAAATTTTTTCTGGAAACTGAGATGACCATGGAACCTTACTAGGTGAGCCAAGAGGGAGCTGAGGCAAGATAGGGGATCATGCTTGTGAACGGGAAAGTTCCAAGGTGAACCATCTTGGCCAAGATGCACTCCCCAATGGCAAGATCCTGAAACAGAAGGTTGGTTGATCTAGTTATCTGGAAATAATAGACGGGTTGGACGGATCGATGCAATGCAAGATCTTTTATGGATGACCTGGACCAGGGAAGTAACATGAACCTAAGAGTGGCTTAGGTTGAAAGAAACGTGCAGCACTCTTTAGGGGTAAGTGTTATCCTTGGTGGCCGTTCAAAACAAGTGAGCATTTGCGAGGTTCAAGTTGGTTTAAGGGAGACGCTACATGGCTAGTATACGAGTAGTTTGGGATCAGATGGATCAGCTTGGACTCGGTATAAGTCAATGTAGGATTCCTTAGATCAAGTTGAATGGATTGAGAACACGATGTTAAGTGGCTTAGTATGATGGGCATTGAGGTATATTATAAACACTCTTGTGAATGGTATGGGACGTTCACAGAAGTGTGACACTTTGGAGGATGTTATGGGACATTTTCCAAATGTGTGATCAAACCGATATCTTACTCATCTAAGTACTTAATGATCGGTGGTGTGGAAACAACGTACCTTTCGATACTGGAGCTACACACCATTTGTGAGTCCAGATATGATCGGAAAGGGGTTGTTTGTATTGGTATAAGGGATGATCCCGGGATAGTGAGTGCGGCCGGAGGCCAAAGGATGCATTCACTAGGCCTTGTTAGGGACATCCCAGTGATGATCCAAGGAAGGGCGATGCCCGTGGATCTGATTGTGGTTAGCCTTAAGAATCATAAAGTGATCTTAGGGATGGATTGGGCTTGGAAAGAATCGGGCCACGTTAGACTGTCACCGGGGAAGAGTGCAGTTTGAGAGTGGGTGTGGACCCCCGATCAGATTCCAAGGATCCGACCAACCTCTGGATGCTTAGTGATCTCAGCGGTCCAGGTGGAAAATATGCTGAGAGGTGGTCATGAGGCCTGGTTGGCGACCATTAACACTAAGGAGGTTGTAGGGGGTGGTAGCCCGGACGAGGATTCGGTTGGTTCAAGAGTTCAAGGATGTGTTTCGGGCGCTGCAGGGTGTGCCTCCTGCAGGGTCTGACCCGAGCATGATCGAACAAGAACCGGGAACGGTCACAATGTCCAAAAGTCCGTATCATTTGGCACCAGCCGAGATGGCTGAGATGAGGTCGACTAAGTCCAGTGAGGGACGAGGGTCGCAGCACAACCAAGTCGGAGATTGGCCTATGGTTGGATTGAGACGGTGGAGTCCCGGAGTGGACAGGACCGAAATGTGATCGAGTTTTTTAAGACTTGACTGATACATTGAGTAGCTTGGAGATTGGGTAAATCTACTAAGACTCGAGTATGCAGTATGTTCTTAAAGACTGAAAATGATCTAGTCATGGACTAGGATCAAAGTATGACTATGTCTGGTGATGGACAGAAGTCAAGTATGAGGCGGTTTAGTCTATTAGGGACTAAGATCGCAATAGGGCCAAGCTGGGATAAGCTGTGGTCAGTTAAGGAATGATCCAGTAAGTTGTAACTGGGGTCATGAACCTTAGCGGATATGCAGGAAGAAAAGAGTTCAGTTGGAACCTTTGTCATGATATGGGATGTAAGCACCACAGGATTCGAGGACGAATCCATTCTAAGTGGGGGAGACTTGTCATGTCCCCGATCCTGGTTATGATAATTAGGATCGACCATGGTGCAAGGAGATGCACCAGTCAGGTCATGTGACCTAAACACAAGGGCATTAAGGCCTGGAAGTAAGGTTAAGGGCATCAGGAAGCTAAGATATAGCTAAACCAAGAAGGAGACAAGTATAAAGGAGCGGTACAAAGTGTATGGCAGCTGGGCGATGCAGTGAGCAAGCTCGACCAGCTAGATGAAGTGTAGTGCAGCTCAGTGTAGCTCACTGAAGAGTGTGTCAGCTCCCTGAGCTGGATGAACTAGCTCACTCAGCTGGGTCAGCTGGGATCAGCTCAACTCAGCTAGACTGAGTGTTCAAGTCTTGGGCAGTTGGGCCAGGTCCGGACAGTGGTCGGACCATGTGGACCACCCGGGTGTGCCGGTGAGCCGGTGGGCACTTGGGATCAGACCAGGGGCTTGGGCAACCAGCCTAGGCTTGTGTGTGACATGTCTAGGAACAGTTAGGCATGTCATGGACGTCAGGTAACTGTCATGGGCGAACAGGTGTGATCTGGACCATTGATTAAATCAATGGCCAGAAATGAAACCGAAGGGATGCAATGGTTGGAAAATAACCACCACTTCTTCTATATATATCAGGCAAGTCCGTGCCTTTGCAGGTACGCCAGGACTTCATTCTTCTTCCTGAAACACAAAGAAAAACCAGAGAAAACAGAGAGAAAGTCGGATGGCAACATCCAACCCCAAGAGTGGGATGAAGGCAGCAAAGAAGCAGTTTTGTGGGCAATCAAGTGGGAAGTTATGAACGACCCTGTGATGGGTTTTTCACCATTGATGAACACGTCCCAGGCTTCCTCTACACCCTTACTACACATCCAAATAGCCAGAGAAGAAGAGAGATGACCGGATTCACTCTCAAAATCAAAGAGCAGCCTTAAGGGCAGTGGTGTGTAGAAAGGCAGTTTCATGGGAACTGAAGTTGGAAGTGATGCACGACCCTTGGGTGGTGTTTGATCATGGATGAACACACCCTAGTCTTCCTCTACATCATGGTAACACACGCAAATGGCCAGAAGAGAATGGAGAAGGCCGGACTCCACACTCAAAGGCATGAACAGCCTTGAAGGTGGATGCAGTGCAGAAACTGTTTTCATGGAAGTTCCATGAAATGGATGATGGGTGCGACCCATGAGTGGATCTTATCAATACTGGAGGTATGTGATAAGACATGTTTAATACAAGTGCAAGAGGCACAAGGCCGGACCTGATCAGGGAAGCACAAGGTCTAGCAAGATCAAGTATGAAGTAACATGTGTTGATTACTTATGTTTATGTTTATGTTTATGTCTGTGTTGTGTCTCTTGGGGTGGGATAAAGGCCAGGCATGGCACGCCCCTTGAGGAATGTATATTGTGATGTGTCTTAGGAATCCAAGACCCTGGACAAAGGGGCGGATCATAACTGATCTAACTCATCCATGTGGGATGATGGTTAGATGCTGTTCATTGGATAGTGATCAATGATGGATCATGGTTTGGTGTTGGGTTTGATCATGGTGTGAACCATGAGTCCGACCCACTGATGAGACACATGGAGTTCTAGTACCAGAGGAACCATGTGGAGTGTAAGGTCCAATTCGTTTGGATCCAACAGAAAGCAAAGGAGAGGAGTAAGGCTAGTACTTGTTGGTATGGACCACAGTATTGTGCTGGTGTGTTTATACAAGGAAGGCTGTGTGTGATCTGATCATGGGCAAGGATGGACGACCTGATCCATGGATGATGGATCAAGGTGTCTGATCTGATTGATCAAAAGGATGCACCAGTGGTAAGAGCAACACTAATCAGGTTCAGTGGGACATAGTTCCATGGCCGGTTAGGTATGTGTGAAGACTCATCAGTTCTGAGTCATGTGGGTGGTTGGTTGATTGACTCAGGAACTGGTGGGCATTATTAATCCTATTCTATGTTGATCAGACGTGGAGGTACTGAACCATGGAGTGGCCGGTTCAGAGAAATCTCTCCATGGCCTTGGTTGGCAGGTAAGTGGAGATCTAATAGTTCCATAAGGAATTGTTAGGATCCGACTTCAATATCTCTTAATGGGTATTTATCATGAATTATCATGGTGAAGATTAATTTTTCTCATTGATTTAGAGGTGGTCAGTTATGGCCATATGGGCTGTTCATGGGCGAGATCAGTATGATCGAGGCCAGTTCTGAAAAATCTGACTTGACCATTCTCTTGGTTATGAATTATCATGAATTATCATGAATTTTAATTAGTTTTTGGAGCATGTTTGCTTGTGGTTGGTTTTTGCAGCTGAAGACTTCCAAGGTACTTGGTCTGTGGGATGGTGGTTGAATGACTAATTACCTAGGGGGAGAATTTTATACAGTATAAGGGAGTTGGCGAGTGGGACGGGGGCTAGGCAAGCTACCTTGCAGCTCGATCAGCTGGAAGAGAGTTGGAACCTCAAGTGAAGTGGTTCAGTTCAGCTAGCTGGATGAGCTAGCTAGACAGCTAAGGCAGCTGAGACAAAGAGCTATTCAAGCTCCGTGGATGTGGCAAAGGTATGATCTAGCAATATTGATAGATCTAGACAGAATGGTTAGGGGAATGAACCTCGGTTATTGTATGACCTGGATTAGGTTTCAGGATCAACCTTGGAGCTGATAGTAGTTGTGTATACTGACCATGGCTAAGGTGATTCGATCCGACCAGTGTTAGATTGGTTTTAGACCAATGGTTAAGTAGAGAATATTCCGTTGTGCATAAGTTGAAAAGGTCTAAGCTAGGGAATGACTAGGGTAGTCTTTAAGCTAAGGTCTAAGATAGACTTCGCCCTTAGGCGAAAGTACAGATAAAGATCGAAAATTGAGTGGTTCGGTCAGGGTATGGACCGAGCGACGTGAGGCATCGACCGCGGCCTAGCCGGCCGGGTTCGGGTCTTACAGGTTATCATGGTTTTATTCATGAAGATAATGGCATATGTTCGAACAGGCTAATCTGGAATCATCTCGATAGAAGGTGGGATATCTTCTTACTCACAACACTATGAGATTTATTCAACTTCCTGGTTATTCTCCACTGATTAGTGGTTCCAAATAAAGCTTCTTAGATCGTGGTTCATCCTGGTTTGATAAGAATCATGAAGATATTGCCATATGTCTGAACAGGCTAATCTGAATCATCTGGATAGAAAGTGGGATATCTTCTTACTCACAACTCCTATGAGATTTATTCAACTTCCTGGTTATTCTCCACTGATTAGTGGTTCCAAATAAAGCTTCTTAGATCGTGGTTCATACTTGTTTGATAAGAATCATGAAGATAATGACATATGTCCGAACAGGCTAATCTGGAATCATCTGGATAGAAGGTGGGATATCTTTTGCTCACAACACTTATGAGATTTATTCAAATTCCTGGTTATTCTCCACTGATTAGTGGTTCCAAATAAAGCTTCTTAGATCATGGTTCATCCTGGTTGATAAGAATCATGAAGATATTGCCATATGTCCGAACATGCTAATCTGGAATCATCTGGATAGAAAGTGGGATATCTTCTTACTCACAACTCCTATGGAATTTATTCAACTTCCTGGTTATTATTAATGATTAGTGGTTCCAAATAAAGCTTCTTAGATCATGGTTCATCCTGGTTTGATAAGAATCATGAAAATAATGGCATATGTCCGAACAGGCTAATCTTGAATCATCTGGATAGAAAGTGGGATATCTTCTTACTCACAACTCCTATGAGATTTATTCAACTTCCTGGTTATTCTCCACTGATTAGTGGTTCCAAATAAGCTTCTCAGATCGTGGTTCATCCTTGTTTGATAAGAATCATGAAGATAATGGCATATGTCCGAACAGGCTAATCTGGAATCATCTGGATAGAAAGTGGGATATCTTCTTACTCACAACTCCTATGAGATTTATTCAACTTCCTGGTTATTCTCCACTGATTAGTGGTTCCCAATCAAGCTTCTTACATTTTGGTTCATCCTGATTTGATAAGAATCATGAAGATATTGCCATATGTCCAAACAGGCTAATCTGGAATCATCTGGATAGAAAGTGGGATATCTTCTTTACTCACAACTCCTATGAGATTTATTCAACTTCCTGGTTATTCTCCACTGATTAGTGGTTCCAAATAAAGCTTTTTAGATCGTGGTTCATCCTGGTTTGATAAGAATCATGAAGATAATGGCATATGTCCGAACAGGCTAATCTGGAATCATCTGGATAGAAGGTGGGATATCTTCTTGCTCACAACACTTATGAGATTTATTCAACTTCCTGGTTATTCTCCACTGATTAGTGGTTACAAAAAAGTTTCTTAGATCGTGGTTCATCCTGGTTTGATAAGAATCATGAAGATATTGCCATATGTCCGAACAGGCTAATCTGAATCATCTGGATAGAAAGTGGGATATCTTCTTAATCACAACTCCTATGAGATTTATTCAACTTCCTGGTTATTCTCCACTGATTAGTGGTTCCCAATCAAGCATCTTATATATAAGTTCATCCTGGTTTGATAAGAATCATGAAGATATGGCATATGTCCGAACAGGCTAATCTGGAATCATCTGGATAGAAGGTGGGATATCTTCTTACTCACAACTCCTATGAGATTTATTCAACTTCCTGGTTATTCTCCACTGATTAGTGGTTCCCAATCAAGCTTCTTACATATTGGTTCATCTTGGTTTGATAAGAATCATGAAGATAATGGCATATGTCCGAACAGGCTAATCTGGAATCATCTGGATAGAAGGTGGGATATCTTCTTACTCACAACACTTATGAGATTTATTCAACTTCCTGGTTTTTCTCCACTGATTAGTGGTTCCCAATCAAGCTTCTTATATCATGGTTCATCCTGGTTTGATAAGATCATGAAGATATTGCCATATGTCCGAACAGGCTAATCTGGAATCATCTGGATAGAAAGTGGATATCTTCTTACTCACAACTCCTATGAGATTTATTCAACTTCCTGGTTATTCTCCACTGATTAGTGGTTCCAAATAAAGCTTCTTAGATCGTGGTTCATCCTGGTTTGATAAGAATCATGAAGATAATGGCATATGTCCGAACAGGCTAAATCTGGAATCATCTGGATAGAAGGTGGGATATCTTCTTACTCACAACACTTATGAGATTTATTCAACTTCCTGGTTATTTTCACTGATTAGTGGTTCTCAATCAAGCTTCTTACATATTGGTTCATCCTGGTTTGATAAGAATCATGAAGATATTGCCATATGTCCGAACAGGCTAATCTGGAATCATCTGGATAGAAAGTGGATATCTTCTTCTTACTCACAACTCCTATGAGATTTATTCAACTTCCTGGTTATTCTCCACTGATTATGGTTCCAAATAAAGCTTCTTAGATCATGGTTCATCCTTGTTTGATAAGAATCATGAAGATAATGGCCATATGTCCGAACAGGCTAATCTGGAATCATCTGGATAGAAGGTGGGATATCTTTTTGCTCACAACACTTATGAGATTTATTCAACTTCCTGGTTATTCTCCACTGATTAGTGGTTCCAAATAAAGCTTCTTAGATCATGGTTCATCCTGGTTTGATAAAGAATCATGAAGATATTGCCATATGTCCGAACATGCTAATCTGGAATCATCTGGATGAAGTGGGATATCTTCTTGCTCACAACACTTATGAGATTTATTCAACTTCCTGGTTATTCTCCACTGATTAGTGGTTCCAAATAAAGCTTCTTAGATCGTGGTTCATCCTGGTTTGATAAGAATCATGAAGATATTGCCATATGTCCGAACAGGCTAATCTGGAATCATCTGGATAGAAAGTGGGATATCTTCTTAATCACACTCCTATGAGATTTATTCAACTTCCTGGTTATCTCCACTGATTAGTGGTTCCCAATCAAGCTTCTTACATATAAGTTTCATCCTGGTTTGATAAGAATCATGAAGATAATGGCATATGTCCGAACAGGCTAATCTGGAATCATCTGGATAGAAGGTGGGATATCTTCTTACTCACAACTCCTATGAGATTTATTCAACTTCCTGGTTATTCTCCACTGATTAGTGGTTCCCAATCAAACTTCTTACATATTGGTTCATCCTGGTTTGATAAGAATCATGAAGATAATGGCATATGTCCGAACAGGCTAATCTGGAATCATCTGGATAGAAGGTGGGATATCTTCTTACTCACAACTCCTATGAGATTTATTCAACTTCCTGGTTATTCTCCACTGATTAGGGTTCCCAATCAAGCTTCTACATATTGGTTCATCCTGGTTTTGATATGAATCATGAAGATAATGGCATATGTCCGAACAGGCTAATCTGGAATCATCTGGATTAGAAGTGGGGATATCTTCTTACTCACAACTCCTATGAGATTTATTCAACTTCCTGGTTATTCTCACTGATTAGTGGTTCCCAATCAAGCTTCTTAGATATGGTTCATCCTGGTTTGATAAGAATCATGAAGATAATGGCATATGTCGAACAGGCTAATCTGGAATCATCTGGATAGAAAGTGGATATCTTCTTACTCACAACACTTATGAGATTTATTCAACTTCCTGGTTATTCTCCACTGATTAGTGGTTCCCAATCAAGCTTCTTAGATCATGGTTCATCCTGGTTTGATAAGAATCATGAAGATATTGCCATATGTCCGAACAGGCTAATCTGGAATCATCTGGATAGAAAGTGGGATATCTTCTTACTCACAACTCCTATGAGATTTATTCAACTTCCTGGTTATTCTCCACTGATTAGTGGTTCCAAATAAAGCTTCTTAGATCGTGGTTCATCCTTGTTTGATAAGAATCATGAAGATAATGGCATATGTCCGAACAGGCTAATCTGGAATCATCTGGATAGAAGGTGGGATATCTTTCTTACTCACACACTCTATGAGATTTATTCAACTTCCTGGTTATTCTCCACTGATTAGTGGTTCTCAATCAAGCTTCTTATATTGTTCATCCTGGTTTGATAAGAATCATGAAGATATTGCCATATGTCCGAACAGGCTAATCTGGAATCATCTGGATAGAAAGTGGGATATCTTCTTACTCACAACTCCTATGAGATTTATTCAACTTCCTGGTTATTCTCCACTGATTAATGGTTCCAAATAAAGCTTCTTAGATCATGGTTCATCCTGGTTTGATAAGAATCATGAAGATAATGGCATATGTCCGAACAGGCTAATCTGGAATCATCTGGATAGAAGGTGGGATATCTTCTTGCTCACAACACTTATGAGATTTATTCAACTTCCTGGTTATTCTCCACTGATTAGTGGTTCCAAATAAGCTTCTTAGATCGTGGTTCATCCTGGTTTGATAAGAATCATGAAGATATTGCCATATGTCCGAACATGCTAATCTGGAATCAATGGATAGAAAGTGGATATCTTCTTTCTCACAACTCCTATGAGATTTATTCAACTTCCTGGTTATTCTCCACTGATTAGTGGTTCCCAATCAAGCTTCTTACATATTGTTCATCCTGGTTTGATAAGAATCATGAAGATAATGGCATATGTCCGAACAGGCTAATCTGGATCATCTGGATGAAGTGGGATATCTTCTTGCTCAAAACTCCTATGAGATTTATTCAACTTCCTGGTTATTCTCCACTGATTAGTGGTTCCAAATCAGCTTCTTACATATTGGTTCATCCTGGTTTGATAAGAATCATGAAGATAATGGCATATGTCCGAACAGGCTAATCTGGAATCATCTGGATAGAAGGTGGGATATCTTCTTACTCACAACACTTATGAGATTTATTCAACTTCCTGGTTTTCTCCACTGATTAGTGGTTCCCAATCAAGCTTCTTAGATCGTGGTTCATCCTGGTTTGATAAGAATCATGAAGATATTGCCATATGTCCGAACATGCTAATCTGAAATCATCTGGATAGAAAGTGGGATATCTTCTTACTCACAACTCCTATGAGATTTATTCAACTTCCTGGTTATTCTCCACTGATTAGTGGTTCCCAATCAAGCTTCTTACATATTGGTTCATCCTGGTTTGATAAGAATCATGAAGATAATGGCATATGTCCGAACAGGCTAATCTGGAATCATCTGGATAGAAAGTGGGATATCTTCTTACTCAAACTCCTATGAGATTTATTCAACTTCCTGGTTATTCTCCACTGATTAGTGGTTCCAAATCAAGCTTCTTAGATCGTGGTTCATCCTGGTTTGATAAGAATCATGAAGATAATGCCATATGTCCGAACAGGCTAATCTGGAATCATCTGGATAGAAAGTGGGATATCTTCTTACTCACAACTCCTATGAGATTTATTCAACTTCCTGGTTATTCTCCACTGATTAGTGGTTCCAAATCAAGCTTCTAAGATCGTGGTTCATCCTGGTTTGATAAGAATCATGAAGATATTGCCATATGTCCGAACAGGCTAATCTGGAATCATCTGGATAGAAAGTGGGATATCTTCTTACTCACAACTCCTATGAGATTTATTCAACTTCCTGGTTATTCTCCACTGATTAGTGGTTCCCAACAAGCTTCTTACATATTGGTTCATCCTGGTTTGATAAGAATCATGAAGATAATGGCATATGTCCGAACAGGCTAATCTGGAATCATCTGGATAGAAGGTGGGATATCTTCTGCTCACAACTCCTATGAGATTTATTCAACTTCCTGGTTATTCTCCACTGATTAGTGGTTCCCAATCAAGCTTCTTACATATTGGTTCATCCTGGTTTGATAAGAATCATGAAGATAATGGCATATGTCCGAACAGGCTAATCTGGAATCATCTGGATAGAAGGTGGGATATCTTCTTGCTCACAACACTTATGAGATTTATTCAACTTCCTGGTTATCTCCACTGATTAGTGGTTCCCAATCAAGCTTCTTAGATCATGGTTCATCCTGGTTTGATAAGAATCATGAAGATATTGCCATATGTCCGAACATGCTAATCTGGAATCATCTGGATAGAAAGTGGGATATCTTCTAACTCACAACTCCTATGAGATTTATTCAACTTCCTGGTTATTCTCCACTGATTAGTGGTTCCCAATAAAGCTTCTTAGATATAAGGTCATCCTGGTTTGATAAGAATCATGAAGATGATGGATATGTCCGAACAGGCTAATCTGGAATCATCTGGATAGAAGGTGGGATATCTTCTTACTCACAACACTTATGAGATTTTTCAACTTCCTGGTTATTCTCCACTGATTAGTGGTTTCCAATCAAGCTTCTTAGATCGTGGTTCATCCTGGTTTGATAAGAATCATGAAGATATTGCCATATGTCCGAACAGGCTAATCTGGAATCATCTGGATAGAAGTGGGATATCTTCTTACTCACAACTCCTATGAGATTTATTCAACTTCCTGGTTATTCTCCACTGATTAGTGGTTCCAAATAAAGCTTCTTAGATCGTGGTTCATCCTGGTTTGATAAGAATCATGAAGATAATGGCATATGTCCGAACAGGCTAATCTGGAATCATCTGGATAGAAGGTGGGATATCTTCTTAATCACAACTCCTATGAGATTTATTCAACTTCCTGGTTATTCTCCACTGATTAGTGGTTCCAAATAAAGCTTCTTAGATCGTGGTTCATCCTGGTTTGATAAGAATCATGAAGATAATGGCATATGTCCGAACAGGCTAATCTGGAATCATCTGGATAGAAGGTGGGATATCTTCTTGCTCACAACACTTATGAGATTTATTCAACTTCCTGGTTATTCTCCACTGATTAGTGGTTCCAAATAAAGCTTCTTAGATCGTGGTTCATCCTGGTTTGATAAGAATCATGAAGATATTGCCATATGTCCGAACAGGCTAATCTGAAATCATCTGGATAGAAAGTGGGATATCTTCTTAACTCACAACTCCTATGAGATTTATTCAACTTCCTGGTTATTCTCCACTGATTGGTTCCCATTCAGCTTCTTACATTATGGTTTATCCTGGTTTGATAAGAATCATGAAGATAATGGCATATGTCCGAACAGGCTAATCTGGAATCATCTGGATAGAAGGTGGGATATCTTCTTGCTCAAACTCCTATGAGATTTATTCAACTTCCTGGTTATTCTCCACTGATTAGTGGTTCCCAATCAAGCTTCTATAATATTGTTCATCCTGGTTTGATAAGAATCATGAAGATAATGGCATATGTCCGAACAGGCTAATCTGGAATCATCTGGATAGAAAGTGGGATATCTTCTTACTCACAACACTTATGAGATTTATTCAACTTCCTGGTTATTCTCCACTGATTAGTGGTTCCCAAATCAAGCTTCTTAGATCGTGGTTCATCCTGGTTTGATAAGAATCATGAAGATATTGCCATATGTCCGAACATGCTAATCTGAAATCATCTGGATAGAAAGTGGGATATCTTCTACTCACAACTCCTATGAGATTTATTCAACTTCCTGGTTATTCTCCACTGATTAGTGGTTCCCAATCAAGCTTCTTACATATCGTGGTTCATCCTGGTTTGATAAGAATCATGAAGATAATGGCATATGTCCGAACAGGCTAATCTGGAATCATCTGGATAGAAAGTGGGATATCTTCTTTACTCACAACTCCTATGAGATTTATTCAACTTCCTGGTTATTCTCCACTGATTAGTGGTTTCCCAATCAAGCTTCTTAGATCGTGGTTCATCCTGGTTTGATAAGAATCATGAAGATATTGCCATATGTCCGAACAGGCTAATCTGGAATCATCTGGATAGAAAGTGGGATATCTTCTTACTCACAACTCCTATGAGATTTATTCAACTTCCTGGTTATTCTCCACTGATTAGTGGTTCCAAATAAAGCTTCTTTAGATCGTGGTTCATCCTTTTTGATAAGAATCATGAAGATAATGGCATATGTCCGAACAGGCTAATCTGGAATCATCTGGATAGAAGGTGGGATGTATCTTCTTATCACAACTCCTATGAGATTTATTCAACTTCCTGGTTTTCTCCACTGATTAGTGGTTCCAATAAAGCTTCTTAGATCGTGGTTCATCCTGGTTTGATAAGAATCATGAAGATAATTGGCATATGTCCGAACAGGCTAATCTGGAATCATCTGGATAGAAGGTGGGATATCTTCTTGCTCACAACACTTATGAGATTTATTCAACTTCCTGGTTATTCTCCACTGATTAGTGGTTCCAAATAAAGCTTCTTAGATCGTGGTTCATCCTGGTTTGATAAGAATCATGAAGATATTGCCATATGTCCGAACATGCTAATCTGAATCATCTGGAATAGAAGTGGGATATCTTCTTACTCACAAACTCCTATGAGATTTATTTCAACTTCCTGGTTATTCTCCACTGATTAGTGGTTCCCAATAAAGCTTCTTAGATATTGGTTCATCCTGGTTTGATAAGAATCATGAAGATAATGGCATATGTCCGAACAGGCTATCTGGAATCATCTGGATAGAAGTGGGATATCTTCTTACTCACAACACTTATGAGATTTATTCAACTTCCTGGTTATTCTCCACTGATTAGTGGTTCCCAATCAAGCTTCTTACATATGGTTCATCCTGGTTTGATAAGAATCATGAAGATATGGCATATGTCCGAACAGGCTAATCTGGAATCATCTGGATAGAAGGTGGGATATCTTCTTACTCACACTCCTATGAGATTTATTCAACTTCCTGGTTATTCTCCACTGATTAGTGGTTCCAATCAAGCTTCTTAGATATTGGTTCATCCTGGTTTGATAAGAATCATGAAGATAAATGGCATTGTCCGAACAGGCTAATCTGGAATCATCTGGATAGAAAGTGGGATATCTTCTTACTCACAACACTTATGAGATTTATTCAACTTCCTGGTTATTCTCCACTGATTAGTCCCAATAAAGCTTTCTTAGATCGTGGTTCATCCTGGTTTGATAAGAATCATGAAATATTGCCATATGTCCGAACAGGCTAATCTGGAATCATCTGGATAGAAAGTGGGATATCTTTTCTTACTCACAACTCCTATGAGATTTATTCAACTTCCTGGTTATTCTCCACTGATTAGTGGGTTCCAAATAAAGCTTCTTAGATCGTTGGTTCATCCTGTTTTGATAAGAATCATGAAGATATGGCATATGTCCGAACAGGCTAATCTGGATATCTGGATAGAAGGTGGGATATCTTCTTACTCACAACACTTATGAGATTTATTCAACTTCCTGGTTATTCTCCACTGATTAGTGGTTCCAATAAAGCTTCTTACTTGGTTCATCCTGGTTTGATAAGAATCATGAAGTATTGCCATATGTCCGAACAGGGCTAATCTGGATCTGGATAGAAAGTGGGTATCTTCTTACTCACAACTCCTATGAGATTTATTCAACTTCCTGGTTATTCTCCACTGATTAGTGGTTCCAAATAAGCTTCTTAGATCGTGTTCATCCTGGTTTGATAAGAATCATGAAGATAATGGCATATGTCCGACAGGCTAATCTGGAATCATCTGGATAGAGGTGGGATATCTTCTTGCTCACAACACTTATGAGATTTATTCAACTTCCTGGTTATTCTCCACTGATTAGTGGTTCCCAATCAACTTCTTAGATATGGTTCTCCTGGTTTGATAAGAATCATGAAGATAATGGCCATATGTCCGAACAGGCTAATCTGGAATCATCTGGATAGAAGGTGGGATATCTTCTTACTCACAACTCCTATGAGATTTATTCAACTTCCTGGTTATTCTCCACTGATTAGTGGTTCCCATCAGCTTCTTAACATTGGTTCATCCTGGTTTGATAAGAATCATGAAGATAATGGCATATGTCCGAACAGGCTAATCTGGAATCATCTGGATAGAAGGTGGGATATCTTCTTCTCACAACACTATGAGATTTATTCAACTTCCTGGTTATTCTCCACTGAATTAGTGGTTCCAATTAAGCTTCTTAGATCGTGGTTCATCCTGGTTTGATAAGAATCATGAAGATATTTGCCATAATGTCCGAACAGGCTACTCTGGAAATCATCTGGATAGAAAGTGGGATATCTTCTTACTCACAACTCCTATGAGATTTATTCAACTTCCTGGTTATTCTCACTGATTAGTGGTTTCCCATCAAGCTTCTTACATCGTGGTTCATCCTGGTTTGATAAGAATCATGAAGATAATGGCATATGTCCGAACAGGGCTAATCTGGAATCATCTGGATAGAAGTGGGATATCTTCTTACTCACAACACTTATGAGATTTATTCAACTTCCTGGTTATTCTCCACTGATTAGTGGTTCCCAATAAAGCTTCTTAGATCGTGGTTCATCCTGGTTTTGATAAGAATCATGAAGATATTGCCATATGTCCGAACAGGCTAATCTGGAATCATCTGGATAGAAGTTGGGATATCTTCTTGCTCACAACTCCTATGGATTTATTCAACTTCCTG
>NW_026616378.1:0-25931 GCF_000801105.2 Raphanus sativus | reverse complement strand
GCGATTTTGTGTGCGAAAGATTTGAAAATCGAAATTTTCGGCTAGGATATTTTATTCCGAAAACTCTACCACTTTGATTTCTTTTAAAGAGCACCCCATCTCTCCTCATTTTTCACTCACCCCCCTTTTCTCAAATTTCAGAAAAACATGGCTTTCTCTCCAAATGAAAAGAAGGATTCCGATGTCGAAATGAGTGAAGCTAACCAGGCCTCGCCGGCGCAGGATACTCCTGCTCTTACGCAGACGTTCGTCGAGGGGTTCAGTTCTTTTCAGGAAAAGATGGAGCGACGCCGTGCCGAGATGGAGTCCAGCGTGGCAGGTCCTAGTGCTACTTCGTGTTCCGACTCCCGATCCGATGTCACTTTAACTCCGGATCCTGCGGCCTTGTCTTGGACCCGATGTTACTCCAGTCCCGATCTCCACACTTCCAGCCTCTGGACCCGATGTCCCTTTGCTTGCTGGAGAAATTGTTGTTTCGGAGCAAGCACCCGATGTCCAGGCTCGTCCGGAGGGTTCTCCTTTGGCGCCGATAGTGGTTTCGGAGGATGCGGTGGAAGTCATGCCTCCTCCTCCAGAGAAAAAGAGGGAGATCGTCTTGGGACTTCCCGCATCAACGCTGTTCCACCATCGAGGGGACGTTCAAGAGCTGGGCTGTCGGATCAGCGAAGAGAAAAAGGTGTACTAGGAGTGAGGAAGGCGAGGTTTCGGCGAGACTATCGCAGCATCGCTCCAAGGTATTTCGTGAAAACCTTTTTTCCTTTGCTATCCCCTTGATTCTTACATTCTCTCGTGTGATCAGTTTGTGTCGTTGATCGACGGGATGCTTGGAGATTGCGGACTGGAGGTTACACGCTTGTCCAAGGAGTTGGATTCGTCGCGGGAAACTCTGAAGCGTACCGAGGCTGTGCTTCAATCGATTGAGAGCACTCATGCTGCCCAGACATCAACGCTTGAAGCTAGGATCAGCGATCTCGAGCGTGATCTGGGAAAGACTGTGAGCTCGCTGCTCAAAGCGAAGGAGGAGAAGAAGAGCAAGTCCTCGGAAGTTCGACGTCTGAAGAGGCGGATCCAGCGCTTTGAGGAGACGGGAACTTGCACTGCGGTGGAGCTTGCCGGCCCGTCATCCTCGGGTACCCTGGTCCCGGGTTCGGAAATTCCAGAGGTCCAGGATGCTAGAGTTGCTGCGGACAAGGGTGGTGAGGAAGTCGGCGAGGGCAATGGCGAAGCTGTTCCTTGCTTTGGGTGAGTCGGAAGATGAAGGCGGTGTCCCGGAGGACGCCTAGGTTGATCAATCCCTGAGGGGATTTTTATTTTGATTGTATTTTGGCCGTTGGCCATCATGTATGGTTTCGGGACTGGCCGTTGGTGGCTTTGAATCCCTGCCCTTTTTAGGGCGCTGTATTGAATTCGCGGCACGCGTTTATAAAATATTTTGCGTTTTTAGAACTTCTGTTTGTCGAAGTTAGAGGGGCAGGGTGTGAGTTGTCGTCTCATTCCTGCCTCCCTGATGATCACCGTATCCGTAGTTTGTACAAAGCGAGATTTTCCTGCGGTTTACGATTTACGCGAAAATTCGTGGAAACGTACAGACTTGAGTGAAGAGACAAGTTTTGGGATCTCGCGTCGTTGACGCTTTGCCTATGAGATGTTAAGATACCAGCAAGGCTGGGTTTAGGGCACGACCTAGGTTTACTCTCAGACTGAGGCTGTGCGATGACAAATCGGCTTTCGTTTTGCCTGTTCGTGATTTTAACCTGATTCGTACCGTTTTAAAATCCGCGAAGTGGTATCGGCTTATATGATTTGTATGGGCACGAATCGAGCTACTTCCTTTACGAAGTGCTGAACCAAATTTGGATTTTTTGTATAGCGCGCTATGGGATCCTTGTCGGATGTAAAAGAGCCTACCCTTAGGTGGCTTGTCTGTTTAGGACGTTAGAGTTCGTTTGTTGTGATCAGCAACAACGATATGATGCCGTTTAGAAGGCGTGCGAAAGTTTTAATCGAAAAACGGATGTTCGAGCACGAAGCGACGTCTCGCAGTGCTTTGAAGTTTGTTTTTCTTATGCCATAGAGGACTTATGGGCTTTTTAGAAATCGCGGAATGTTTCCGGGCGATAGTTTTATGGTTTGTTTGATGGATACTGGATTCATTGTTAAGGCCGTTAGGCGAATTGATTGTGGAAAGTTTTCGAAAGTTCGGTTTTTTCGAAAATTGTGGGAGCGTGCGGGTGTACGCACCCCACTCCCCCCTTTTTAAATCGGGGGGATAGCTGAACCCACCGGTTGGCGAGTTGCCTACGTACCTCTTTCGAGGATCAAGCCATCTCGTAGTTCTGTTGTCCACGTTTACGCTCTAGTGGTAGTATTTCTTGAGATGCATAGCATTCCAAGTTCTCGGGATTTTTACGTCTTGCATGTTCGCGATTTGGTACGAACCTGGTCGGACGACTTTTATGATTTTGTATGGTCCTTCCCAGTTTGCTCCCAGTTTTCCTGCGTTTCGTTCAGCAGTGTTTTGGAAGACTTTTCGCAAGACCAGTTCACCCTCTTTGAATCTTCGATGACGCACGTTCGCGTTGTAGTATTTTGCGGCGGCCTGCTGGTAATTTTGAATTCGGATGAGGGCTTGGTCGCGACGCTCGTTGATGAGGTCAAGATTATCCAGCAGCATGGCATTGTTCAGATCTTCCCGTTCGGGAAGAAATCTCCCCCGTACGCCGGGGAATTCTACTTCCGCCGGAATCACGCATTCTGCTCCGTAAACGAGAGCGAATGGAGTTTCCCCCGTTGCTCGTCTCGGAGTGGTTCGATGAGACCAAAGGACCCCTTCGAGTTCTTCTGCCCACCGTCCTTTTTTGGCTTCCAAGCGTTTTTTCAATCCGTCTAGGACGGTTTTGTTTATGGTTTCAGCCTGTCCATTGCACTGCGGGTATCTGGGAGTAGACTTGTTAAGTCGTATTTTCCATTTTTCGCAGAATGCCTCGAATCGAGTGGAAATAAACTGGGACCCGTTGTCCGTTACGATCTCGTATGGGACACCGTGTCTGGTTATGATGTTTTTCCAAACGAAGTTCTCGACTTGCACGTCTTTGATACTTGCGTAGGATTCTGCTTCCACCCATTTTGAAAAGAAATCAGTGAGGACCAGCAGGAAACGTTTTTGTTTTGATTTGTGCATTGGTCCGACGATATCCATTGACCATCGCATGAAAGGGTACGGAGACGAGATAGAAGAGAGGATCTCGGCGGGCTGATGAATTGTCGGGGCGTGCCGCTGACACTTCTCGCATTTCCGAGCGTACTTCTCGCAATCCTTTACCATAGTTGGCCAGTAGAATCCGTGGCGTTTTATTTTTGTTGCGAGAGACCTTCCGCCGGAGTGGTTTCCGCATG
The DNA here is from genome assembly GCF_000801105.2 of Raphanus sativus. NCBI lineage: Eukaryota > Viridiplantae > Streptophyta > Magnoliopsida > Brassicales > Brassicaceae > Raphanus > Raphanus sativus. The sequence continues at coordinate 22,535 of NW_026616378.1, read as the reverse complement.
ATCCGGAATGAACTTCTTCCATGATTTTTCTCGCCTTCTCTCCTTCCGCGCAAGTCATAAGAGGTCCGGAGAATCGCCATTTGTAGATTTCGCCTTCCACGGTTACGTATCGTGCTGCCTGGATTTTTATTTTCCGGGCTGCCCATTTCTCCGCGGGTAGGGTACCATCTACGATGTAGGCTTTGATAGGTTGTAACCAGGGAGCGTCGCAGCCATAGTCTGTTTGGTCTGCGTCGTCTTCCGGTTGATCTTCGTTTTCTTCCGCGCCTTCGATCTGTGTTCTGATCAGGTTGGCGATCACCGGCGGTCCGATGCTTGGATGCTCTATGAATTCGACGGGAATTATTCTCTTAAGCCCTGGATCCGAGCTTGAGGCGAGAGCGGCTAAAGCGTCAGCTTGGACGTTTTCCGAGCGGGGAATCCTGGTTAGCGCAAATTGCTGAAAATCGTGGGCCAGGTCTTGGACGACCTTCAGATATGCGTTCATCCTTTCATCCCTTGCTTCGTATTCTCCGCTGAACTGGTTTGCGACTAACTGAGAATCGCAGTAAGCGTGAATGTTTTGGATCTTCAGCCCCTGGGCCAGTCGCAGGCCCGCAATTAGCGCCTCGTATTCTGCTTCGTTGTTGGATGCATGAAAATCCAAGCGGAATGATTGCTCGAGGATTTCTCCTGTCGGCGAGGTGAGCCGGATCCCGATTCCAGATCCTTGCTTGGTCGAAGATCCATCGACATGGAGATCCCATGTTGACCCTGGATCCTCGTTAGTCAAATCCGTCGTGGGTAATTCTACCAAGAAGTCCGCGAGTACCTGCGATTTCGTGCAGGTCTTCGGACGATATTCGATATCGTACTCGCTTAGTTCGATCGCCCACTTCGCGAGTCTACCAGACTGGCTTGGACTGTGTAGAATCGTCCGTAACGGAAAGGTGGTAAGTACCACGATGGTATGAGATTGGAAATACGGTCTAAGTTTTCTTGCCGAAGTTATGACAGCGAGTGCCAATTTTTCCATCAGCGGATACCGAGTTTCGGCATCTAGTAATGTTTTACTAATGTAGAAGACCGGTTTCTGTTCTCCGAATTCTTCTCGAATCAGGACGCCACTGACTGCTGATGTGGATACTGCGATGTAGAGGAACAAGGGCTCTCCGACTACGGGCTTTGCGAGGATAGGAGGGGTGGCCAGATACTGCTTCAGCTGTTGGAAAGCTTTCTCGCAATCCTCTGACCACTCGAACTTTTTGTTCCCCTTTAAGGTTTCGTAGAAAGGGAGACACTTATCCGTGGAGCGCGAGATGAATCGGTTTAAGGCCGCGACTCGTCCCGTTAGCCTCTGGACTTCCCGCTTGGTTCTCGGGGAAGCCATTTCTATCAGTGCGTTGATTTGTTTCGGATTGGCCTCTATTCCGCGGAATGTTACGAGGTAACCGAGAAATTCTCCCGACGCCACGGCGAATCTGCATTTTGATGGATTGAGTTTCATTTTGTGCTGGTTCAATCTCTCAAAGCATTCCTCTAGGTGGACTACGTGATCGCGTTCGTCAAGAGATTTTACCAACATATCGTCGATATACACCTCCATGGTTTTTCCGAGTTGCTCGGCAAACATCCGATTGACGAGTCGCTGATACGTGGCGCCGGCGTTCTTAAGACCGAAAGGCATTACTTTGTAGCAATAGGTTCCTCGGTCGGTAATGAATGCTGTCTTCTCGCGGTCTTCGGGATTCATCATGATTTGATTGTAACCGGAGAACGCGTCCATGAACGATAGGAGTTTGTTTCCTGCGGTCGCCTCGACTAGACGGTCGATGTGCGGAAGCGGAAAACAATCCTTCGGGCACGCTTTGTTGAGATCGGTAAAGTCAACGCATACTCGCCATTTCCCGTTCTTTTTCTTGACGACGACGGGATTGGCGAGCCAGTCGGGATATCTTACTTCTGTTATTGATCCAACTTTGAGGAGTCTTTCGACTTCCTCATTGACCGCAGTTGCCCGTTCGGGGCCTAACTTTCGCCTCTTTTGTTTTACGGGTTTGTGGGTTGGATCAATGTTGAGTTCGTGACATGTTATGTTAATGTCGATTCCCGGCATATCTTCCGCAGCCCAAGCGAACGTGTTAAGGTTCTTCTTGAGACATGCGATGAGTTCTGCTTTCAACGGATCGCGAAGATTGGCTCCAATCTCTACGCACCGCTCTGGGTTAGTCTCATCGAGGCAGACCGAAATTACAGGTTCGCAAGTGGGCTCACGTTTCCCTTCCAGGACCTCAGCTCTTTGCGATTGCCAGAAGATTTCTGGAGGGTCCTGCGATGCTGGTTCGTGGGTTGCTTGCTTTTTTGGTTTAGTTTCGGGCTCAGAGTTTTTCCGTTTTAACCCGGCGGTCAAGCAGACTTGCGGTGCTTTACGATCTCCTTGTATCGTTTCCACTCCGGAGAGGGTCGGAAATTTGAGGCACAGATGGTAAGTCGAGGGGATCGCTCGCATGGAATTTAACCACGGAGTCCCGACGATCGCGTTATATGCTGCTGGACCGTCGACTACCAAAAATTCTGCCGTCTTTGTGACGCTCCCGGCTCTGACCGAAAGGTCGACCGAGCCGAGGGTCATTGTGATGTTTCCTGAGAGTCCGATTATCGGATTGGGATCGTCCGTGATAGCATTCAGGTCGATTCCCATTCTCTCGAGGGTGTTTTTATATATAATATTGGTCGAGCATCCGGTGTCGACCAATATTCTCGCTACGTCAATGTCCTGGATCGTTAGTCTGATAACGAGGAGTTCGTCATGAGGTTTGGCTTGATCAGCCGTTGCTCTGTCCCCGAATGACACGATGTTGCGGACAGGTGATGTGGCCATGCTGTTGTTACCAATCGTAGGTTTTTGAGTAAGAGAATCCGACCCCCCCTCCTTCTAGCGCCAAACTGTGGGAACCGAAATTCGCACTGTCGATTTTAGTTAAGTAAATCGAAGGAAAACTAAGTAAACCTAGTTTTCCCTGAAGGCTCGGATTCTCTGCGATAACCAAACGAAATTGATAGAAAAAGCAACGTAGCGGAAAAATTGCACTAAGGCGTTTTATTGAATAGATGGTACAATATTCTTCCGAAAAAGGGAAGTAGAGAAACGCTGAAGCGAAAAACGACGGAAATAAAGGAGACAAAACGTTCTAAGCTTTGCTCCGCTAGTCTAACTCCTAAGTCCTAAGCTAGCAGGAATTCTCTAAGTCCCTAAGTTTCGGATTTGCTCTCTCTCTGAGATTTTTTGCTCTGCCTTTCTTCCTCTCCCAAAGCTCCTTTATATACTCCTCCTTATGACGGTCTAACCTTCTTCTGGGCCGCAGGGCGGGCTTCTTTCCATTTTCGTCGGCCTCCATGCTTTTCGGGAAACTTGACATTTTATCCTTCCGGAAATTTAACATTTATCTTGTTATGTAAAGATAAACGTAAATCGTCGTATCTATCTTAGATAATCGTAAACGGACTGTCCGATCGTGTTTGGTCCCTTTCGGGCCGTTTCCAGGACTTCCGTGGTTTTCTACGATCTCTCCGGAAGTTCTTCATTCGTTCGTAGAGTTGAGACGAGTGGTGTCTTAAGATAACCATCGCTGTTTCGTACGAAGAATTTAAGATCTTCCTTCCTGTCGATACCTTACGAGTTTCCGAAGTTTTCCCGACGGTCCTAGATTGGAGTAAGAACCGGAGTTTCGTATGCGGAATCTCAATGATTCGTCCTGCGAGGACTTGGGAAAGACTCGAAATACAGACTTCCGATGGCCGGGGACTGGGATTCGTGTACGAAAGATCGTCATCCGAAGACCCGAGCCAGCACGGGGCTAGCCGCCCGGCGACCACGGCCAGCACGGGCGCTAGCCGCCGGCGGCCACGGCCAACACGGGGCTAGCCGCCCGGCGGCCACGGCCAGCACGGGCGCTAGCCGCCGGCGGCCACGGCCAGCACGGGGCTAGCCGCCCGGCGGCCACGGCCAGCACGGGCGCTAGCCGCCGGCGGCCACGGCCAGCACGGGGCTAGCCGCCCGGCGGCCACGGCCAGCACGGGCGCTAGCCGCCGGCGGCCACGGCCAGCACGGGGCTAGCCGCCCGGCGGCCACGGCCAGCACGGGCGCTAGCCGCCGGCGGCCACGGCCAGCACGGGGCTAGCCGCCCGGCGGCCACGGCCAGCACGGGCGCTAGCCGCCGGCGGCCACGGCCAGCACGGGGCTAGCCGCCCGGCGGCTACGGCCAAGGCAGGGTCGACTGCTCGGCTCCTTCGGTTCACGGGTGTTCGTGTTCGTTTTTCGGAAGGTTTTTCGTATGACAAATAGACTTAGCCGTTGATTTCGAGATAACCGTTTTTTGACCCAACATTTATTAAAAACTTCCTGGTTATTCTCCACTGATTAGTGGTTCCAAATAAAGCTTCTTAGATCGTGGTTCATCCTGGTTTGATAAGAATCATGAAGATAATGGCATATGTCCGAACAGGCTAATCTGGAATCATCTGGATAGAAGTGGGATATCTTCTTGCTCACAACACTTATGAGATTTATTCAACTTCCTGGTTATTCTCCACTGATTAGTGGTTCCAAAAAAGCTTCTTAGATCGTGGTTCATCCTGGTTTGATAAGAATCATGAAGATATTGCCATATGTCCGAACAGGCTAATCTGGAATCATCTGGATAGAAAGTGGGATATCTTCTTACTCACAACTCCTATGAGATTTATTCAACTTCCTGGTTATTCTCCACTGATTAGTGGTTCCCAATAAGCTTCTTAGATATTGGTTCATCCTGGTTTGATAAGAATCATGAAGATAATGGCATATGTCCGAACAGGCTAATCTGGAATCATCTGGATAGAAAGTGGGATATCTTCTTACTCACAACTCTATGAGATTTATTCAACTTCCTGGTTATTCTCCACTGATTAGTGGTTCCAAATAAAGCTTCTTAGATCGTGGTTCATCCTGGTTTGATAAGAATCATGAAGATATTGCATATGTCCGAACAGGCTAATCTGGAATCATCTGGATAGAAGGTGGGATATCTTCTTCTCACAACACTTATGAGATTTATTCAACTTCCTGGTTATTCTCCACTGATTAGTGGTTCCAAATAAAGCTTCTTAGATCGTGGTTCATCCTGGTTTGATAAGAATCATGAAGATATATATGTCCGAACAGGCTAATCTGGAATCATCTGGATAGAAAGTGGGATATCTTCTTACTCACAACTCCTATGAGATTTATTCAACTTCCTGGTTATTCTCCACTGATTAGTGGTTCCAAATAAAGCTTCTTAGATCGTGGTTCATCCTGGTTTGATAAGAATCATGAAGATATTGCCATATGTCCGAACAGGCTAATCTGGAATCATCTGGATAGAAAGTGGGATATCTTCTTACTCACAACTCCTATGAGATTTATTCAACTTCCTGGTTATTCTCCACTGATTAGTGGTTCCAAATAAAGCTTCTTAGATCGTGGTTCATCCTGGTTTGATAAGAATCATGAAGATAATGGCATATGTCCGAACAGGCTAATCTGGAATCATCTGGATAGAAGGTGGGATATCTTCTTGCTCACAACACCTATGAGATTTATTCAACTTCCTGGTTATTCTCCACTGATTAGTGGTTCCAAATAAAGCTTCTTAGATCGTGGTTCATCCTGGTTTGATAAGAATCATGAAGATATTGGCATATGTCCGAACAGGCTAATCTGGAATCATCTGGATAGAAAGTGGGATATCTTCTTACTCACAACTCCTATGAGATTTATTCAACTTCCTGGTTATTCTCCACTGATTAGTGGTTCCAAATAAAGCTTCTTAGATCGTGGTTCATCCTGGTTTGATAAGAATCATGAAGATATTGCCATATGTCCGAACAGGCTAATCTGGAATCATCTGGATAGAAAGTGGGATATCTTCTTACTCACAACTCCTATGAGATTTATTCAACTTCCTGGTTATTCTCCACTGATTAGTGGTTCCAAATAAAGCTTCTTAGATCGTGGTTCATCCTGGTTTGATAAGAATCATGAAGATATTGCCATATGTCCGAACAGGCTAATCTGGAATCATCTGGATAGAAAGTGGGATATCTTCTTACTCACAACTCCTATGAGATTTATTCAACTTCCTGGTTATTCTCCACTGATTAGTGGTTCCAAATAAAGCTTCTTAGATCGTGGTTCATCCTGGTTTGATAAGAATCATGAAGATATTGCCATATGTCCGAACAGGCTAATCTGGAATCATCTGGATAGAAAGTGGGATATCTTCTTACTCACAACTCCTATGAGATTTATTCAACTTCCTGGTTATTCTCCACTGATTAGTGGTTCCAAATAAAGCTTCTTAGATCGTGGTTCATCCTGGTTTGATAAGAATCATGAAGATAATGGCATATGTCCGAACAGGCTAATCTGGAATCATCTGGATAGAAGGTGGGATATCTTCTTGCTCACAACACTTATGAGATTTATTCAACTTCCTGGTTATTCTCCACTGATTAGTGGTTCCAAATAAAGCTTCTTAGATCGTGGTTCATCCTGGTTTGATAAGAATCATGAAGATATTGCCATATGTCCGAACAGGCTAATCTGGAATCATCTGGATAGAAAGTGGGATATCTTCTTACTCACAACTCCTATGAGATTTATTCAACTTCCTGGTTATTCTCCACTGATTAGTGGTTCCCAATAAAGCTTCTTAGATCGTGGTTCATCCTGGTTTGATAAGAATCATGAAGATATTGCCATATGTCCGAACAGGCTAATCTGGAATCATCTGGATAGAAAGTGGGATATCTTCTTACTCACAACTCCTATGAGATTTATTCAACTTCCTGGTTATTCTCCACTGATTAGTGGTTCCAAATAAAGCTTCTTAGATCGTGGTTCATCCTGGTTTGATAAGAATCATGAAGATATTGCCATATGTCCGAACAGGCTAATCTGGAATCATCTGGATAGAAAGTGGGATATCTTCTTCTTATCACAACTCCTATGAGATTTATTCAACTTCCTGGTTATTCTCCACTGATTAGTGGTTCCAAATAAAGCTTCTTAGATCGTGGTTCATCCTGGTTTGATAAGAATCATGAAGATATTGCCATATGTCCGAACAGGCTAATCTGGAATCATCTGGATAGAAAGTGGGATATCTTCTTACTCACAACTCCTATGAGATTTATTCAACTTCCTGGTTATTCTCCACTGATTAGTGGTTCCAAATAAAGCTTCTTAGATCGTGGTTCATCCTGGTTTGATAAGAATCATGAAGATATTGCCATATGTCCGAACAGGCTAATCTGGAATCATCTGGATAGAAAGTGGGATATCTTCTTACTCACAACTCCTATGAGATTTATTCAACTTCCTGGTTATTCTCCACTGATTAGTGGTTCCAAATCAAAGCTTCTTAGATATTGGTTCATCCTGGTTTGATAAGAATTATGAAGATAATGGCATATGTCCAAACAGCTAATCTGGAATCATCTGGATAGAAGGTGGGATATCTTCTGCTCACATGTCCGAACAGGCTAATCTGGAATCATCTGGATAGAAAGTGGGATATCTTCTTACTCACAACTCCTATGAGATTTATTCAACTTCCTGGTTCTCCACTGATTAGTGGTTCCAAATAAAGCTTCTTAGATTGTGGTTCATCCTGGTTTGATAAGAATCATGAAGATATTGCCATATGTCCGAACAGGCTAATCTGGAATCATCTGGATAGAAAGTGGGATATCTTTTTACTCACAACTCCTATGAGATTTATTCAACTTCCTGGTTATTCTCCACTGATTAGTGGTTCCAAATAAAGCTTCTTAGATCGTGGTTCATCCTGGTTTGATAAGAATCATGAAGATATTGGCATATGTCCGAACAGGCTAATCTGGAATCATCTGGATAGAAAGTGGGATATCTTCTTGCTCACAACACTTATGAGATTTATTCAACTTCCTGGTTATTCTCCACTGATTAGTGGTTCCAAATAAAGCTTCTTAGATCGTGGTTCATCCTGGTTTGATAAGAATCATGAAGATATTGCATATGTCCGAACAGGCTAATCTGGAATCATCTGGATAGAAAGTGGGATATCTTCTTACTCACAACTCCTATGAGATTTATTCAACTTCCTGGTTATTCTCCACTGATTAGTGGTTCCAAATAAAGCTTCTTACATATTGGTTCATCCTGGTTTGATAAGAATCATGAAGATAATGGCATATGTCCGAACAGGCTAATCTGGAATCATCTGGATAGAAGGTGGGATATCTTCTTGCTCACAACACTTATGAGATTTATTCAACTTCCTGGTTATTCTCCACTGATTAGTGGTTCCAAATAAAGCTTCTTAGATCGTGGTTCATCCTGGTTTGATAAGAATCATGAAGATATTGCCATATGTCCGAACAGGCTAATCTGGAATCATCTGGATAGAAAGTGGGATATATCTTACTCACAACTCCTATGAGATTTATTCAACTTCCTGGTTATTCTCCACTGATTAGTGGTTCCAAATAAAGCTTCTTAGATCGTGGTTCATCCTGGTTTGATAAGAATCATGAAGATAATGGCATATGTCCGAACAGGCTAATCTGGAATCATCTGGATAGAAAGTGGGATATCTTCTTACTCACAACTCCTATGAGATTTATTCAACTTCCTGGTTATTCTCCACTGATTAGTGGTTCCCAATCAAGCTTCTTACATATTGGTTCATCCTGGTTTGATAAGAATCATGAAGATATTGCCATATGTCCGAACAGGCTAATCTGGAATCATCTGGATAGAAAGTGGGATATCTTCTTACTCACAACTCCTATGAGATTTATTCAACTTCCTGGTTATTCTCCACTGATTAGTGGTTCCAAATAAAGCTTCTTAGATCGTGGTTCATCCTGGTTTGATAAGAATCATGAAGATAATGGCATATGTCCGAACAGGCTAATCTGGAATCATCTGGATAGAAGGTGGGATATCTTCTTGCTCACAACACTTATGAGATTTATTCAACTTCCTGGTTATTCTCCACTGATTAGTGGTTCCAAATAAAGCTTCTTAGATCGTGGTTCATCCTTGTTTGATAAGAATCATGAAGATATTGCAATATGTCCGAACAGGCTAATCTGGAATCATCTGGATAGAAAGTGGGATATCTTCTTACTCACAACTCCTATGAAATTTATTCAACTTCCTGGTTATTCTCCACTGATTAGTGGTTCCCAATCAAGCTTCTTACATATTGTTCATATTGGTTCATCCTGGTTTGATAAGAATCATGAAGATAATTGCATATGTCCGAACAGGCTAATCTGGAATCATCTGGATAGAAGGTGGGATATCTTCTTGCTCACAACACTTATGAGATTTATTTAACTTCCTGGTTATTCTCCACTGATTAGTGGTTCCAAATAAAGCTTCTTAGATCGTTGTTCATCCTGGTTTGATAAGAATCATGAAGATATTGCCATATGTCCGAACAGGCTAATCTGGAATCATCTGGATAGAAAGTGGGATATCTTCTTACTCACAACTTCTATGAGATTTATTTAACTTCCTGGTTATTCTCCACTGATTAGTGGTTCCCAATCAAGATTCTTACATATTGGTTCATCCTGGTTTGATAAGAATCATGAAGATATGGCCATATGTCCGAACAAACTAATCTGGAATCATCTGGATAGAAAGTGGGATATCTTCTTACTCACAACTCCTATGAGATTTATTCAACTTCCTGGTTATTCTCCACTGATTAGTGGTTCCAAATAATGCTTCTTATATCGTGGTTCATCATGGTTTGATAAGAATCATGAAGATAATGGCATATGTCCGAACAGGCTAATCTGGAATCATCTGGATAGAAGGTGGGATATCTTCTTGCTGACAACACTTATGAGATTTATTCAACTTCCTGGTTATTCACCACTGATTAGTGGTTCCAAATAAAGCTTCTTAGATCGTGGTTCATCCTGGTTTGATAAGAATCATGAAGATATTGCCATATGTCCGAACAGGCTAATCAAGAATCATCTGGATAGAAAGTGGGATATCATCTTACTCACAACTCCCATGAGATTTATTCAACTTCCTGGATATTCTCCACTGATTAGTGGTTCCCAATCAAGCTTCTTACATATTGGTTCATTCTGGTTTGATAAGAATTATGAAGATAATGGCATGTGTCCGAACATGCTAATTTGGAATCATCTGGATAGAAGGTGGGATATCTTCTTGCTCACAAGTGTTGGAACAGGCTAATCTGGAATCATCTGGATAGAAAGTGGGATATCTTTTTACTCACAACCCCTATGAGATTTATTCAACTTCCTGGTTATTCTCCACATATTAGTGGTTCCCAATCAAGCTTCTTACATATTGGTTCATTCTCGTTTGATAAGAATCATGAAGATAATGGCATATGTCCAAACAGGCTAATCTGGAATCATCTGGATAGAAGGTGGGATATCTTTCTTGCTCACAAGTGTCGGAACAGGCTAATCTGGAATCATCTGGATAGAAAGTGGGATATCTTCTTACTCACAACTCCGATGAGATATATTTAACTTCCTGGTTATTCTCCACTGAATAGTGGTTCCAAATAAAGCTTCTTAGATCGTGGCTCATCCTGGTTTGATAAGAATCATAAAGAAATGGCATATGTTCGAACAGGCTAATCTGGAAACATCTAGATAGAAAGTGGGATATCTTCTTACTCACAACTCCTATGAGATTTATTTAACTTCCTGGTTATTCTCCACTGATTAGTGGTTCCCAATCAAGCTTCTTGCATATTGGTTCATCCTGGTTTGATAATAATCATGAAGATATTGCCATATGTCCGAATAGGCTAATCTAGAATTCTTGGGGTCAAAATCGGTCAAGACGAAATCGATGTCCGAAAGTCTCGAAAAAACATGAAAGATGTTAGAGCAACCTCGAGAGACTAATTGTTAATCGAGAAACCTTGGAAAAATATTAAGTTCGAGATTAATCATCTCGAAATCAACGGCTAGAAACGTTTTCTACACGAGGAAAAACCTACGGAAAACTAAAAAGAACCCAAAAACACGCACAAGCCGAAGGAACCGAGCAGCCGACTCCGGTCGCGGCCGTGGCCGCCGGGCGGCTAGCCCCCGTGCTGGCCGTAGCCGCCGGCGGCTAGCGCCCGTGCTGGCCGTGGCCGCCGGCGGCTAGCGCCCGTGCTGGCCGTGGCCGCCGGGCGGCTAGCCCCCGTGCTGGCCGTGGCCGCCGGCGGCTAGCGCCCGTGCTGGTCGTGGCCGTCGGGCGGCTAGCCCCCGTGCTAGCCGTGGCCGGCGGCGGCTAGCGCCCGTGCTGGCCGTGGCCGCCGGGCGGCTAGCCCCCGTGCTGGCCGTGGCCGCCGGCGGCTAGCGCCCGTGCTGGCCGTGGCCACAGGGCGGCTAGCCCCCGTGCTGGCCGTGGCCGGCGGCGGCTAGCGCCCGTGCTGGCCGTGGCCTCCGGGCGGCTAGCCCCCGTGCTGGCCGTAGCCGCCGGCGGCTAGCGCCCCGTGCCGGCCGTGGTCGCCGGGCGGCTAGCCCCGTGCTGGCTCGGGTCGTCGGGCGGCTAGTCTTCGTGCGTAAATTGAAAAAGCCCAGCTTGCGGCAGACTCAGCCCATCAAGAATAGACCGTCATATGGGAGTATATAAGCAAGGCTAGGAGCAGAGGAAGGGGGATCCGAAATCAGAAGAAAGAAACCACTCTAGAGCAACTTAGAACTTAGACTTTTATTTCCTTTTTAGCGAGCTGCGACTCAACTAGGTTAGATCTAGGTTTTGAGACTAGTGACGATCGACAGCTCTTGTGGCCGAGATCTCGACCTGTTGTTCAAACGCTCTTCGCGAATTCGGAAATAAGATTCTTTCTTTTGCTCTCTTTATTTTACGCATTTATTCCCAAACTAAACTCGTATTAACTTCGTCATGCGTGGCCCAGCAGATAGCCGGGATCCTCGGGGAAAATTAGGTCAACTTAGTTTTCCTACGTTTAAACTTGACTAAAATCGACAGTGCGAATTTCGGTTCCCACAGTTTGGCGCTAGAAGGAGGGACTACACGGATTTATCTTTCTCGCAACTACGCACGCCCAGTTAAGCATGTCTGCTAACGCGGAAAAAGACAAGCAAACGCACGACGGACCAGCCGCCGATGCCAACGCTGAGAAGACTCCTGCCGGAAACGTATCGACGGTCACTGCTGTTTGATCCAAAAACGGTCGATTTGCTGGAAGTGTTTGTTGGAATCAGACAATGAAATTGTATGGAGGTTTATGATAAACCATCATAAAAATGGGTTAAATGATTGTGGCTGGACCCGGTGAAGGGATGCCTACGTACCCCAAAAGGGGATCAAGCCAATCGTAGTTCTACAACAAAGGGTTACAAGTGCTTAGAAGAAAGCATGTAATGTGATGTTTCTCTCTAGATGTAGAGATGAAATGGTTGAGAGGCCAAAAGAAGATCATTTCTAGGGAGGAGGTGCCTCCTTATTTATAGAAGGATAAGGTCTAGGGTTTCTTAGTGACCTCCCTTTTAATGGGCTGAGCCCATTATCTTATAGGCTTTGTTGGGGTAAAACCCATGTCCAACAGTAAGCCCCCCAGTTCGTTGAGAGAGATGAAGTTGATCTCTGCGAACTTTAGGAAGAGGTTTATAAGATAATGGACTCATCGTATACTCATGTCGTAGACAAATTGTCATGAACAGGCTGTTATGGCTAGGTTGTCATAAACGAAGTGTCGTGGGTGGACTGTCTCGGACGAGCTGTCATGGACATACTTCTGATTCCAATCGGAGCTTACTCGGGGATAGTTGCGTAAACGATCTGTGTGGACAGTGTTCTGAACCACCCGAGTTAGTCGCTATGGATGGAAGTGTCAGTTGACTAGCTGTCAAGGACAAGTCACCACAAACATCGTCATGAACGTACCACCATGAACAAGCCGTCACAAACGAATCGTCACGACTGATAGTGAGAGAGCGGTATGCACCGAGTGACCGCGAGAGAGCGAGCCGAGTGACCGCGAGTGGTCGAGCTTTGCCAAGTAACGGCGAGAGAGCGGGCTGTGCCGAGTAATGGCGAGAGAACGAGCTTTGCCAAGTAACGGCGAGAGAGCGAGCTGTGCCGAGTAATGGCGAGAGAGCGAGCCGAGTGACCGCGAGAAGGCAATCTGAGTGACCGCGAGAGAGCGAGCCGAGTGACCGCGAGAGGGCAATCTGAGTGACCGTGAGAGAGCGAGCCGAGTGACCGCGAGAGAGCGAGCCGAGTGACCGCGAGAGAACGAGCTTTGCCAAGTAACGGCGAGAGAGCGAGCTGTGCCGAGTAATGGCGAGAGAACGAGCATTGCCAAGTAACGGCGAGAGATCGAGCCGTGCCGAGTAACCGCGAGAGATAGAGCTGTGCCGAGTAACGGTGAGAGGGTGATCCTCGTCGATTGACGGTGAAATGCTTCGTGGTTGCTCGCCCATGAACCTCGTGCCACTTTGAAAGACTTTGAGTTCGTCTTTCAAAGTATGAGGACCACCTCAATAACCTTTGGCTTGACGATTGTAGTCGGCTCTAGTTCACAAAAAGCATTACAAGATTAGATCAATACAAACCAAAAGAAATGACCACTCTTGCGTAGTTAATAAGCGAGCAATCAAACTAATTTGAAAGTGATAAAAAAAGATGCGATAATTTAGTAAAGAGCTTATCTTTAGGGTGAAGAAGAAGCAAGCTTATCTCGAGCAAAGTGACTACAAGAGAGCGATCTATTCCGAGTAACTGCGAGAGTAGCAACTGCTAGAGACGGATCTGCTCCGAATAGCAGCGAGAGAGCGAGCGTCGTGTGACTACGAGAGAGCGACCAGGTAACTGCTAGAGACCGGTTTGCTACGAGTAAGTGTGAGGGAGCAATCATGTCGAGTAACCGCGAGAGAACGATTCGTCATGAGTAGCCACGAGAGAGCGAACCGTGACGAGTAACTGCGAGAAAGCGAACCGTGCCAAGTAATCGCGAGAGAACGAACCGTGTCGAGTATCCTCGAGAGAGCGATTCGTCCCGAGTATCCGCGAGAGAGTGATTCTTCCCGAGTAACCGCGAGAGACCGATTCGTCTTGAGAAGCGACTTTGCCAAGCAACAGATTTGACGTTGGGTTCGGCCCCCTCCTTCTAGCGCCAATTGTTTGATCCAAAAACGGTCGATTTGCTGGAAGTGTTTGTTGGAATCAGACAATGAATTTGTATGGAGGTTTATGATAAATCATCATAAAAATGGGTTAAATGATTGTGGCTGGACCCGGTGAAGGGATGCCTACGTACCCCAAAAGGGGATCAAGCCAATCGTAGTTCTACAACAAAGGGTTACAAGTGCTTAGAAGAAAGCATGTAATGTGATGTTTCTCTCTAGATGTAGAGATGAAATGGTTGAGAGGCCAAAAGAAGATCATTTCTAGGGAGGAGGTGCCTCCTTATTTATAGAAGGATAAGGTCTAGGGTTTCTTAGTGACCTCCCTTTTAATGGGCTGAGCCCATTATCTTATAGGCTTTGTTGGGGTAAAACCCATGTCCAACAACTGCCGAGGCAAACACCGCGATGCTGGACCAGGTGAAGGAACTGTTCGCCACCGCCCAGAAACGGTCGGAAGAACAAGAGAAACTAATGGCTTCACTCGCTAAACAGGTCAATACCTTAACAGCGAAAAGCAAACTCCCGTGCGGATCCACCAAGGTGAGGCGTGTCAGGAGGCTCGACTTCGGAACTGCCGGAGATCAAGAAAAAGATGCCGCGAGAAAATCCTCGGAACTCATCCCTGACGATACCACTCCGGCGGGGCAGAAGAAAACGACGGATAACCTCCCACCTCCCGCAAGGGAAAACGAAGGAGACGACGTCGAAAGAATCAATCTGGATATCAGCGATCAATCGGATCCGTCCGACGAAGACGTCGACATCCACCACAGAAGAACCCGAAGTCAGTCAGCTCGACTGGCGGCAGCCTTCGAAAAACCCATGACAGAAGAGGAAGAAGACCTCTACTGGTCAGAGCAAGAGAGGTTGGCTGAAGACCAGACTCGGGCCTATCGCAGCCAACGTAGACAAAGGAGCGCGAACGGCGCCAACGAGATCCATGATTTGCGCGAGTACATCGCAAAAACTACAGCCGAGGTGAAAGCGGTAAAATCGCATATTCACCACGCAACCAGCACTGCCCCCGAGATCGACCTGCTCCTCGAGGAATCGAGAAAGACTCCGTTCACCTCACGAATCACGGACGCACGAGTCTCAGATCCCGGGAAAATAAAGCTTCCCACCTACGACGGAACCACAGATCCGAAGGCACTTCTGCAGTCCTTCCAGATTGCGATGGCGAGGTCTAAACTTCCAGAGCGGGAAACGGACGTCGGCTGCTGTCTCCTATTCGTCGAGAACCTTAGAGGTGCTGCGGTCGAGTGGTTCTCACACTTGAAAAGAAACTCCATCGTAAGTTTCCGCCAGCTTGCTTCAGCTTTTCTGAAGCAATTCTCCATGTTCATGGACATGGAAACTTCCGACGTAGACCTTTGGAGTCTAATTCAAAAGGAAGATGAACCGCTCCGCGACTACATAAGGAGGTTCAAACTCGTGATGTCCAGGGTAACAGGCCTCAGCGACAGAGTCGCCATCGACGCCCTGAGAAAAAACCTCTGGTACAAATCGAAATTCCGAAAGTGGATTTCTTTGGAGAGGCCACGCACCATCCAGGACACTCTCCACAAGGCGACGGATTTCATCATCATGGAAGAAGAGATGAAAGTCCTAGCGCAAAAGCATGGACCGCAGAAAGCGTCCGGCAAGAAGAAAACCTCTTGTAACGACAAGTACGAAGGGGAAAACATCCAAGGCGAACATAACTACGCCGTCAATTCCGAACAAGGAAGGACCGCCGGAAACACTTGGACGCGGAACTCGTACAAGGACAATTCCAGCTGCGAGTTCCATCAGACGAGAGGTCACTCCACCGCCAACTGCAAAGTCCTCGGCGCTAGACTCATTACGAAGCTGCTTGCCGGCGAACTAGCAACGGTCAGGAGCGTGAAAGACCTGCTCCTAGATTCTGACCGTCCGCCGAAGACCGACGGAGCCAATCCCAAGAATAACGCTCCTGGAACTCAATCGGGCAAAAAACACGGACG
This sequence comes from Raphanus sativus, assembly GCF_000801105.2. Lineage (NCBI taxonomy): Eukaryota > Viridiplantae > Streptophyta > Magnoliopsida > Brassicales > Brassicaceae > Raphanus > Raphanus sativus. The sequence continues at coordinate 6,351 of NW_026616378.1, read as the reverse complement.
GAGACAAGACGGCGAAGGAAACAACAACAACCGCCAAAGGATCAACATGATCATCGGAGGATCGCATTTTTACCAGGACTCCGTTTCATCGATCAAAGCCTATGGACGGAGGGCCGAAACAAGCCCCAGATGGTGTCCAGAGGACGACGTTCCCAATCACGCAATCATCTTCGAGGAACAGGATACGGCCGGACTCGATAAACCCCACTACGATCCTCTGGTCATCGACTTGGTGATTCAGGATCTCGAAGTCGGCCGCATCCTCATCGACACAGGAAGCACGGTCAACATCATGTTCCGCGACACTCTGCAGAGGATAAACATACCCCTCGGAGAAGTCATCCCAGAACCAAGACCGTTGACTGGATTCTCGGGCGTCACGTCCATGACCCTCGGAAAAATCAGACTCCCGGTCATGGCTAAAGAAGTCACGAAGATCGTCGAATTCGCGGTAGTGGATAACCCGGCTATCTATAACGCCATAATGGGAACTCCTTGGATAAACGCCATGAAGGCAGTCCCGTCCACTTACCATCTCAGCGTCAAGTTTCCAACACCGACTGGAACGGCGGTAATCTGGGGAAGCCAAAAACAGTCGCGACTCTGCTTCCTGGCCGAACATAAATTGCGCAGCAATCGGAACGCCCCAGTAGCTAACCCGAAGCGAACTAAGAAGCATCTGAGTATCTCCGAGAACTCAGCAAAGAACAGCGCGGATTTGTCCGAACAGGCCACAACTCAGGATAGCGGGAAAATCCTCGAGTCCATCGCCGAAAGAACGGATGACCTAACTCCCAACGCGACCACCGACTTAGCTGAAACAGTCAAGGCGCCGGAAATCGTGGAGTAATAGCAACCGCGATAGAAACAGAACTACGAGATGGCTTGATCCTCGCAAGAGGTACGTAGGCAGCTCGTCGCAACCCGACGAGTTCAGCTATCCCCCTCACCAAAAAGGGGGGGGGGGAAGATGGGGACAAACATCCTTGTACTCCCGCAAAAATACTTTTCACATGTACTCTACATTATAAAGTCTTTAATTCAAATGCTTACTCAACGCATAAACATTACGGAAAACGAAAATCATATCTATGAGGAACGCGAGACGTCGTTAGTTCCCGAAAAGTCTTGATTCTCCATTCTCCTCCAAACAGTCCATCCGCGACTCTAAAAAACTCTATCAAACAGTCTGTCCGCGACTCTAAAGTTCATTTCCGTCGATTGGCCCCGACGGAAAAACATAGAAACGTTTCACTCAATCAAATTCGTAGTCTGGCTTCTAACGAAGTCCTCTTGCATCCGACAAGGATACCATAGCGCGCTATACAAAAAATTCAAATTTTGGTTAGCTCTTTGTAAAGGAAGTAGCTCGACTCGTATCCAAACGAATCATATAAGCCGATAAGCACTTCGCCGATTCTAAAACGGTACGAGTCAGGTCGAAATCACAAACAGGCAAAACGAAAGCCGATTTGTCATCGCACAGCTTCAGTCCGAAAGTAGACCTAGGTCTTGCCCTAAACCCGGCCTTGCTGGTATCTAAGACATCTCATAGGCATAAGTATCCAGAATACGAGATTCCAAAATTTGCCTCTTATCGCTTACAAACCTAAAGTTCGCTACAAAGTAACCTACGGATCAAGCGACAAAAAAAAAAGAAATTGAATACGAAGTGACTGCACGTATTCAAACCCTCTACACTTGACGAAAGTATAAATCAAAACGCAGAATTCATAAAAGCATTCATAACAGGGATTCAAAAGCCACCAACGGCCAATCCCGAGAAACAAAAAGTCACGCGACCTCCTAAGGGTCGCAACACATACATAACAATCGGTTAGAGATATTCCAAACGAGGAGTCGGGCTGGTCGACCTCTTCACCCCCGTCGCCTGCATTCAAACCCGCGCCTACATCCGCCGTATCTTCCGAGACTTGGATAGGATTCCACAACTCTCGAATTCTCCCTTCGATCGGAGGAACAAAGGATTCGGCGTTAGCGCATATTCTCATCGAGCCATCCATCGCGGCAAGTTCGCCGGAAAGAGAGAAACCCTCACGCTGCATCTTGTGTAGAGTACCGACCGAACCACGACACTCGCGAAAATCGCCTACAAAGTCCTGAGCCTCTTTGTACGCTTCGAATTCGGTAGAGAAAATTTCGGCCCTTCGGTTCAGCTCGGCGGCAGCTCTTCTCCGCCCGCTCTTTTCCGCGCGAACGAGGGCTCGAGCCTGGACCTCGGCTTGCCGGCGTTTTTGCTCCTCCACCTCCAATCGATACTTCCCTTTCTGTTTCCTCCGCTTTGAAAAGGGCGAGCCGGGCAGTACGGAAACTTCCATCGATCGATGCGTTCCACACTCTCACGGCCTGCAAAGAAGTCGAGGTCAAATAAAAAGAAAAGGGGACTTACTCAAGTTTCGAAAACTAACCTCGTTGACCAAGCGAGCACCCTCCGCAGTCACCTTGTCCCTCTCCTCATTGTCCAAAGACTCGTCACGGGAAAACGCCGGAGGGAGTTCATCAAAGAAGTCACCCGGGGGAGGAACACCCTGATTCTCTGAAGTGAAGTCAGGATCGTATCTCGGCAGCTCACCATTTCCCGACGAGGCCTCGAAAGCAATCCCTTTATCCTTCCTAGATCTCCGCCTCCGCCTTGAAGGGGCAAAACGTAGGATCTATCATTGACACAGGGCCGCGTACCGCCTCGCGATCGGTGAAGCGCGACCGCCCCTCGAATCCGGTCAAGAGTAAAGGAGTTCCAGGAACAAGGCATTGTCCTAAAAATGTTTCTCTTGGTCGAAAGATCGGAAGGAACATGCGTGAGACACAAGTTCTCTGAACAAAAAAAAAAAGAAAAAAAAAAAAAAAACACACACGTTCAGTACTCGCTTTTCGGATTCTAAGAAAGGGGATGCGACAATCTTACCTCGTTGGTACAACCAGCCCGTCGGGAATAGGTGGAGAAAGCCTTCCTCGACAGACTCTCCATCTATCCTCACGAAAAAGAAACGGTCAATGTAATCCTTGGCGTGCGAGGTGACTCCATGGATTACCGAAAAATTGGTCCTCGCCTTCATGGAGTATACTCCATTGATGCTCGGCGTCTTGGAGTTCCACAACCCTTCGAAGTCAACAGGGCTAAGGTCCATCCCTAACTCGTAACTCAAAATCACAACGCCAAGCCAGCTTTCCAAAGCCGGCACGTTCAGCTGGCTGATTACGATTCCGAAACGGTCGAGAGCCTGAACAATGACCCCAGGGATTGGGAACCACAGTCGGCATTGCGTCAGGAACGCCTCGTAGCAAGTAAAGTAACCCTTCGGAGGATGCTCCGAACTCTCATTCCCACGAGGAATGCGAAACATGACTCCCTTCGGAACCTCATAAAACTCTCGAAGAGTTCCGAGATATTCAGGGGATACTTCGCTCGGCGAGTCAGTTTCCTTACGCGCCCTCAGAGGTCACCGGGGAATCGGGATCACGGGAAGGGGAGCATCAGAACCAAAGACGGCGTCACAATACGCGCTCCTGTCAATCTCTGGAACCTCGGGTTTTGGAACTTCCTCCTCGGCATGGAAACTATCCGAAGACGAGTGAGACTGCCTCCTCGAGGATTTTGATCTTGAAGTCATTCTTTTCTTAAAGGTAGAGAGAGAATTTGAAAGAGAGAGATTAACTTAAGATTCTTGGGTGAAATAAGAATGGTAAAGAATTCACAAGTCTTTATAGGCAAGGATTTGACTATTCACCCCGACCTTCGACACGATTTCGTCTCCATACTGATACGCCCAAAATCGGGAAGGATGGCTTTGGCCGGATGTTGGATATGAACCGAGAAGGCAAAGGCACTTCTGGAACTGGGATGGATTGATAGGATCGTCAAGAGGTGCGGAATGGCTCTTGATATACCCACGATCTAAGGCTAACCACCAAAGAGCGGATGTAGTGCGTTGGCTAACCACCAAATAACACACAAAGATGATTGGCTGACCACCAAATCAACAAGCCGGTTCAAACCGATGAACTAGCTAAAGAACTCTCTCTCACTCAGAGAAGAAGAACAAAAATAAACAACCAAATTGAACTGATTTTATTCATGAATGAGACTACATATTTATAGTGTTTGTAGTCAAAGAAAGAAATAAAAAAGTGCGGAAAAAGATGCATAGGAAATACAACATTTGACTAGAATTATTAAAGGGAGTCAAATGTGCGAAAAATAATGTAGTCTTGGTCAAGGTTGGTGATTTTGATGAAGACCAGTCAAAAGTGCGGACTCTAATGTTGACCAGTCAAGATTCGTCCAAGTGTCTAGATGCATTCGAACAAGATGGATGCACGGGATAAAGATAAGGACACGTGCGGGACTGTCCGGATGAGAATGCATATCCGTCTTCGGTTTCCTCACGACCCAAGCTAAGTCTGGCTCGACCGTGGGTCTTAGAATGTGCGGCTTGGTCGGTGTGATCAGCACGAGCTGGTGGAGAAACCTTGGTTTGGTCGAGCTGGTTGACAAGATCGCCACTTCGGGTCGTGTCCTTGAAACAAAAAGGACGGTGCTTGATTTTGGTTCTATCATACTCTCCCTCTTCAAAAAGATTTGTCCTCAAATCTGAAACATTAAAAGGAAAAGGATTATAAGCAAAAGAATTATAATCAGCACAATGCTCACCTTGAGTTTGGTCCAGTTTTTGAATGGAAGAAGATCCTTCTTGATGATCATGGTTTTGCTCTCCATCTGATCCTTCCTTCGGTTCATGTTCATAGTCATCGAAGATTGGCAAATGATCTTCCTTTTCTGGCTCGGTTTCAACTTTCTCCAAAGTCACCAACGGTTTCTGCTTTTGACACTTGTTAGCATAATGACCGATCCTATGGCATTTGAAGCACCTGGTAGAATGAGCTTTGCTTGTGGGTTTCACAGCTTTGCTTTTATCATAAGAGATTTCATTAGTTTTCAAATCAGAATTTGAAAGATAAGAAGACTTACATTGCTGTTTTGGTGCTGGAGAAGTGTTGGTGTTTTCCTTCCTTTTGAGTTTCCGAACAGCATGAATTGCCTTATGCAACATCTTCTCCAAACTCGCATAAGTCTGAATCTTATTCTGATCAAACACATCACGGCTGCTTCTCTTGGTTTTGGTGAAGGGACGATCACCACTTCTGACCCACTTCTCATCATCGGACATGTTTTGTCTCTTCTTTTGTTTCTGCACAAAATCAAACCTATTAGCAGCAAACTGTTTCTTATTTCTAAAAATTAATTGCTCTTTTTCCGAAACAGTTTTTAAAAGGAAAGAAGATATCATCTTGTAGTGGTTTTGATTTCTTGAGAAGTCCAAACATCCTGAAACACTTAACAAACGTTAGCACATAAAAATCCTCACACTCTCAAAGTGTTTAGCTCACGATTTTTAGGTGGTCACTCAGAGTTCTTTCCACTGGTTCAAAGGATGATAGGCAGTCAAAATCAGCAATCAAAAACCAAAAACAACCTTTTATGGGTAAAAGAAAAGATAATGAAAGATGAAGAGATTTTTGTATGGATCCACCTTAACTGTCCTAAGGCTGGGTTTCTCTTCAGCCAGCAGGATTACTCTTCCACCACTCCAAGTGATTCAAGCCAATCTTTTACTTTTTTCTTTTTTTTTTCTGATTTTTTTCTTTTTTTTTTAAATGGCGATCACAAGGGAGTAAAGGAACAGCCCGGATCCAAAAAGAAATAAGAAATGATGAAGAGATGAGAAGGTGAAAAGAAGATAGAAAACAAACCAGCCAAAGTGGCTCTGATACCACTTGATACGTCCTGAGATTGGAAAGGATCACTCAAACGGACTTAGGGATATGAACTCGCCAAAAGGGAGAACTGATGGGATGAACGGTGACACAAAGGGTTGCGGAAGGCCCAATGATACTACCAGAGGTGAACTCCGAAGAGAACTGATGGATTGAATGGTGACACAAAGGGTTGCGGAAAGACCCGATGATACTACCAGAGGTGCTTTGATTGTCGCCTGATATGACTCACAGGTCCGACAAGGAAGCAACTCGATCTGTTGCCGGATGTGACGCACCGGTTTATTCCAACGAGAAAGAGAGTGTTACTTGGAGCTACCACACCAAGAACAAGAAAAGTGAGATACCCTCTCAGGGTTCCAAAAATAAACACTCAAAACTTATTTTATTTCATTGATCAAATGGCCTTTATATAATAGGCAAAGCATACAAAAGGTTTAGTCAAAACCTAGAAACTTGTAAACTAATAAATATTGTAGACTTGACTAAAGACCAAAGACCAATCCAAAGACTTTTGACTGAAACTTGGGAAATTGTGCTCGCGAAACTCATCAG
>NW_026616377.1:0-25937 GCF_000801105.2 Raphanus sativus | reverse complement strand
GAGAATAGTTGAGACATTGATGAGTAAAGAGAGATGGCGAGAGAGAGTATTGAGACAAAGAGAATGTGAAACTCTACTTGTTGTTATATTGATCGATCACAAGGTTACATAAATAGGCTAGACAATAGTATTAGTTTAAGCTAGACAGAGAAACAATATTAATCTATTTGAGAAGAGTCCAACTGTGCTGGAGCAGAGTGATAGTGACAGCACACAACGGTAATATCAACTTGCTTCCTTAGCTCTTCACGTGATCTTGCTTAGTCAAAGAGCTCCTTATCTCAGCGAGTTTCCTTGGTTACTTTGAACCATATAAACTCGCCATTAGCTTACTTTCCTTACAAGTCACTCTAAGTTTGAACTGAACTCCTTGTTCTTCAAGTTATCTTCTTCTGCCGCTTTAACTCATACATTGCCTCTCATTGTGTAACCTTCACATCTTGGTTATTACTGCATCTCATTGCTTCATCTCAACACAAATGACCAGACCACTTGCTCATTTGTTTATGCTTTCCTCCTTTGTTCTCTTATGCTCTCTATGTCGATATAACTACATTGTATGTGAACCATTTCAAGTCAAGGGAATCAAATATGAAACCACTTCACTAAACTCTCTCTCTCGGATTCTCTCAATCTCACTCTCTTAGTTACTCATTCTCATCACTCTTCACACTTAATCTTTAAATCTCACATGGTATCAGAGCTCTCTTGCTCTTGAGACCTTAATTCCTTTTTCACTTCCGCATAATCTCTGTTCTTAACTTTCCCTTTTTAGCAAAATTACTTTGTGTTCTTGAGTGTTCTTCACTTATCACTCCAGAATTTGCCAAAAATGGAAAAGTCATCCAAAGTCTCCATTCCGGTTACACTCACTGGTGTAAACTATCTCTTGTGGTCTAGGCTTGTTAAAACAGCCTTGGGAGGAAGAGGTCTCTGTTCTCACATAACAGAAGACAAGCCCTCTAAAGAAACTGTCCAAGGAGGGGACAGTACTGAAGTTGTGGTTGCTACCGAAGACAAGTGGGATCAGGAGGATCTCTTGGTGTTGTCTATCATCCAAAGCAGCCTTGACGCACCAATCTTGGAAGCTTACTCTTACTGTGAGACTCCCAAAGAGTTGTGGAACACTCTTCAGAAGGTGTATGGCAACATATCAAACTTGAGTAGAGTGTTTGAGGTCAAGAGGGCCATTAGCTCACTCCACCAAGAAGACATGGATTTCAACCAGCATTTCGGCAAGTTCCGAGCCTTGTGGGCTGAGTTGGAGATGCTGAGGCCATGTACTGTGGACCCTAGCATACTTAAAGACCGGAGAGAAGAAGACAAGGTGTTTGCCTTGCTCCTCACCATGAACCCCGGTTACAACGACCTCATTAAACACTTGCTGAGAGCTGAGAAGCTACCAACCTTGGAAGAAGTATGCTCTCAAATCCAGAAGGAACAAGGGTCGGTTGGACTCTTTGGGGCAAAGGAGAGCTTGTGTTGGTGAACCAAGCTGAAGGCACAGCAAACAAGGGTCAGTACAAGCCGGAGGACAAGAAAGTGTGGGTTTGTGACCATTGCAAGAAGAAAGGGCATGGCAAGGACAAGTGCTGGATTCTCCACCCTCACCTCAAGCCAATGAAGTTCAGGACTCCTCTCAATGATGCAAGAGCCAACTACTCTGGTGAGATGGGTGAACCAAGCACTCCAAACACCACACGAGCCATCTCAAACACCAATCCAGCTGGTGAAGGCAAAGCGCTTGTATCAAGCAACTCCAGTACCTTGAGAATCACTCCTGATGATACCATCAAGAGATCTGACATTGAGGCTCTCATCAGGGCCCTCAAGGACCACTCTGGTAACACCTTTGGTACCTCTTTACATGCTACTAATATTGACTATTCCTTGAATGCGATTGCTAGCTCTAAAATTAACAAACCTTTAGTGATTGATTCAGGGGCTAGTCATCATATGATAAGTGATCTAGGGTTGATTAAAAATATTGTTCCTGCCCTAGGAAATGTTTGTGTAGCTAATGGAGAGTTGGTTCCAATTAAAGGGGTGGGTGATCTTAGGATATTTGAAAAAGACTCTAAAGCCTTTTATATGCCTAGTTTCACTTCCAACTTGTTATCAGTAAAAAGGGTTGCCACTGATTTAAATTGCCATGTTACCTTCACTCCTAATGATGTTTTGTTTCAGGATATTGAAACTAGTAGGTTGCTTGGCAAAGGTGTAACCAAGGGAGACTTGTACTTGCTTGAAGACACTAAGCTTGCTTCCGATTTATCTCTTGCTTTAAATTCTTGTTTTAATTTCCCTAAAGATGTAATGTGGCATGCTAGATTAGGTCATCCTCACTCTCGTGCCTTGAACATCATGTTGCCTAGTATTTCTTTTCAAAAAGATTGTGAAGCTTGTATCTTAGGAAAGCATTGTAAAACTGTGTTTCCTAAATCGAGTACTATCTATGAATGTGCCTTTGATTTAATTCACTCTGATGTTTGGACTGCACCATGCGCATCTAGGGAGTTTCATAAATACTTTGTGACATTCATAGATGAGAAAACCAAGTATACTTGGATCACCTTGCTTCAATCAAAGGATAGGGTGTTAGATGCTTTTATAAATTTTCAAAATTATGTGTCTAACCATTACAATGCCAAGATAAAAATTTTGAGATCAGATAATGGTGGGGAATACACAAGCACAGCATTTAAACAACACCTATCCAAGCATGGAGTGATCCATCAAACAAGCTGTCCATACACTCCACAACAAAATGGAGTGGCTGAGAGAAAGAATAGGCACCTTATGGAGGTTGCTAGGAGTATGATGTTCCACATGAATGTGCCAAAGAGGTTTTGGGGCGATGCAGTGATGACAGCATGCTACCTGATCAACAAGATACCAACCAAAATCTTGCAAGATCAGTCACCACATGAGGTATTAAACAAATATCGTCCATCTATAGATCACCTTCGGGTATTTGGGTGTGTGTGCTTTGTGTTGATTCCAGGACAACAAAGAAACAAGCTGGAACCAAAGAGCACCAGAGCCATGTTTATAGGCTACTCTCCTCACCAGAAAGGATACAAGTGCTATGTGCCAGATACCAAGAGGGTTCTAGTATCCAGGGATGTGAGGTTTGTTGAGTCCAAAGGCTACTATGCAGAAAAGAGTTGGGATGAAGTAAAAGACTTGTCTCAATCAGCATCAGATAGGGCCGAGAACTTGAGAAGGGTTATGAGGGGCATTGGCATCAGTATACCAGGAGGGAATACAACAGCTGAGTCAAGCTCTCATCAGGAGGGTTCCACAAGCAATAGAGACCAGGAGGGTCCTAGTAATGAAGCTACTGCGGATGCTCCTCTTGATCCTGAGGGGGGGAAGATAACTGAGATACAACCACAAAGCTCAGTTTCTCATGATCAAGCAGAGCAACCAGAAGGATCAGTGGGTAGCAGAGATCAGACGGATGATGAGGCTACAATACTAGAAGAACCAGCTCAAGCTCAACCACCAAGAAGAAGTGAGAGGATCAGGCGTCCTCCAACAGATTGGGTGAATACAAGAGTGTATTTCAACTCACAAGCCGTGGCTCATCCCATTCAAGCTACATGCTCTCTAGCTCAGTTTCCTGAGAACCACCAAGTCTTTATGGCAAATGTGGATCAAGAATTCATTCCGAGAAGCTATAAAGAAGCCATGGAGATAGATGAATGGAGAGAGTCTGTGGAAGATGAGATGGGGGCTATGGAAAAGAATGGAACCTATTTTGAGAGTGAGCTTCCCAAAGGCAAGAAGGCAGTGACCAGCATGCTTCTGTTCACAATCAAGTATCTAGCTAATGGGAAACCTGAAAGGAAGAAGACCAGGCTAGTAGCAAGAGGCTACACCCAAGTGTATGGAGAAGATTACCTAGAAACGTTTGCTCCAGTAGCAAAGTTACACACCATAAGGGTTGTGCTCTCTCTTGCTGTGAATTTGGAATGGGATCTTTGGCAAATGGATGTCAAGAATGCATTCTTACAAGGAGAGCTAGAAGATGAAGTATACATGCGCCCACCACCTGGAATGGAAAGCATGGTAAAGCCTGGCAATGTTCTGAGACTGAGGAAAGCAATATATGGTCTGAAGCAATCCCCAAGAGCCTGGTATCACAAGCTGAGCTCAACACTGAATGGAAGGGGCTTTGTAAAATCTGAGGCTGATCACACCTTGTTCACTCTGACCAGCAAGCAAGGGATCATTGTTATACTCATCTATGTAGATGATATAATCATCACAGGCAGTAATAAAGAAGGGATCAGCTCAACCAAAGCATTTCTTAAAGCAACATTCGACATCAAGGACTTGGGAGAGCTCAAGTACTTCCTAGGGATTGAGATTTGCAGATCTAAGGAAGGGCTGTTCCTATCACAAAGAAAATACACTTTGGATTTGTTAAAAGAAGCTGGTGATCTTGACAGTAGAGCTGCTAAAACGCCACTAGAAGAAGGATACAAGGTGATGCGTGAGGGGGAGATAGAAGATAAGCCATATGGAGATGTAAGGCACTATAGGAAAATGGTGGGAAAGCTCATCTATCTAACCATTACAAGACCGGATGTATGCTTTGCTGTGAACCAAGTCAGTCAGCACATGCAAGCGCCAAAGATGCACCATTGGAACATGGTGGAAAGGATTCTGAGATACCTAAGAGAGGCACCAGGACAAGGAGTATGGCTAGGGTGCAACAAGAGCACTGAGATAGTGGGGTATTGTGATGCAGATTGGGCTGGAGACAGAGTGGACAGGAGGTCTACTACTGGATATTGTACCTTCATAGGAGGCAACTTAGTCACTTGGAAAAGCAAGAAGCAGAAGATAGTCTCATGCTCTAGTGCAGAAGCTGAGTATAGAGCAATGAGGAAACTCACCAGTGAGCTAATCTGGATGAAGAACCTGCTAAGGGATTTGGGAATTGAAAGCAAAGATCCCATCACAATGCATTGTGATAACCAGGCAGCCATTCATATAGCCTCCAACAATGTGTTCCATGAAAGAACCAAACACATTGAAGTTGATTGCCATAAAGTCAGACAAGCAGTGGAGCAACGCATCATACTGCCATGTTACACCAGAAGTGAAGAGCAACTGGCAGACATCTTCACCAAAGCTGCAAGCCGAAAGGTCTGTGAGTTCATCCATTCAAAGCTTGGACTCATAGACATATCATCTCACTGATTCTCTCCTTCATGAAGTGTTCTACTCTTTTCCCTTGGCGTGGTTTTTGTCCCATGTGGTTTTACCTAGCCAAGGTTTTAATGAGGGAATGCTTCATGACTTCCAAGCTTGACTTGTTTCACATGGTCAAGCTTGAGGGGGAGTGTTGAGATGAAGCATAGCGACATAAGAGTAATCAGAGGAGAAGAAGAGATTCAAATGATACAAGGAAATGGTGTTACCTTGGAACACAAGTATGGCCGTACAACTTGGGAGACAAGGCAACACTAGAACTTGTAAAAGAGTCTTGAACAGCAAGGAGATCCTCCCTAGGTCGCCTCTGATATGTTTGAAAGAAGAGAGAGACGTTGGAGTGTGAAGACAAGAAGGGGGATGTCGGCAAGAGTATAATATTGTATTACTCTTGCCTTGGAGCCGTTGATGACAGGTCGCTATCCAAGACCAGGCGACCAGACTACTTGCTCATTTGTTTATGCTTTTCTCCTTTGTTCTCTTATGCTGCTTATGTCGATATATTAACCTTGTATGTGAACCATTTCAAGTGAAGTGAATGAAAGATGAAACCACTTCACTAAACTCTCTCTCTCGGATTCTCTCAATCTCACTCTCTTAGTTACTCATTCTCATCAATCTTCACACTTAATCTCTAAATCTCACAGGAAACCATGAAGCATTCCCTCATTAAAACCTTTACTTGGAAAAACCTCTTGGGATAAAAACCAAGCAAAGGAAAAAGAGTAGAATCCTTCATGGCTAAGGGGATCAGTGACAAGTGAGGTCTATCAGTCCAAGTTTAGGATGAATGAACTCACAGACCTTGCTGCTGGCTGCCTTGGTGAAGATATCAGCTAGTTGATCCTCACTCCTAGTATAGCATGGAAGTATCACTAGCTGCTCCACTGCTTGTCTTACTTTGTGGCAGTCCACTTCTATATGCTTAGTCCTCTCATGGAAGACTGAGTTGCTTGCGATGTGTATTGCTGCTTGGTTGTCACAATGCATGGTCATTGGTGTACTGATCTCAATGCCCAAATCCTTGAGTAGACCTTTGATCCATATCAGCTCACTGGTAAGTTTCCTCATTGCTCTATATTCTGCTTGAGCACTTGAGCAAGATACCACCTTTTGCTTCTTGCTCTTTCAGGTGACCAGATTCCCTCCAATGAATGTGCAATAACCTGCGGTTGATCTTCTATCTACTCTGTCTCCAGCCCAATCAGCATCACAATACCCCACAACTTCAGTGCTCTTGTTACACGCCCTCCAAACTCCTTGACCTGGCGCCTCTCTTAAGTATCTCAAGATCCTCTCTACCATGTTCCAATGATGCACCTTAGGAGCTCCCATGTGTTGACTCACTTGGTTCACAGCAAAGCACACATCTGGTCTGGTAATGGTCAAATAGATGAGCTTGCCCACCATTCTTCTATACTTCTTGACATCTTGAAATGGAGTAGCTTCATACTCCCCCTCTCGCAGCACCTTGTAGCCTTCTTCCAATGGTGTTTTGGCCTGTCTACTTCCAATGGTTCCTGCCTCATTCAAGATATCAAGTGTGTACTTCCTTTGAGATATGAACAGCCCCTCTTTAGAGCGGCAAAATTCAATCCCTAGGAAGTACTTTAACTCTCCCAAATCCTTAATATCAAAAGTAGACTTGAGAAAAGATTTAGTTGAGATGATACCTTCCTTGTTGCTACCAGTGATGATTATGTCATCAACATATACCAGTATGACTATGATACCTTCCTTGCTGGTGAGAGTGAAGAGAGAATGGTCTGCTTGAGACTTCACAAAGCCTCTTCCATTCAATGTTGAGCTTAGCTTGTGGTACCATGCTCTTGGAGATTGTTTCAATCCGTAGATGGCCTTCCTGAGTCTAAGCACATTTCCTGGTTTCACCATGTCTTCAAGGCCAGGAGGAGGTCTCATGTACACTTCATCATCTAACTCTCCTTGAAGAAATGCATTCTTCACATCCATTTGCCACAAGTCCCATTCCAAGTTGACCGCAAGTGAGAGTAGAATCCTTATGGTGTGCAGTTTTGCCACTGGCGCAAATGTATCCAAGTAATCTTCACCATACACTTGAGTGTAGCCTCTTGCCACCAGTCTGGTTTTCTTCCTCTCTGGCTTTCCATTGGCTCCATACTTGATTGTGAAGAGAAGCCGGCTTGTTACTGCTTTCTTCCCTTTGGGAAGTTCACTTTCAAAGTATGTTCCATTCTTTTCCATAGCTCCCATCTCATCTCCAACAGATGCTCCCCACTCCTCATCTTGCATGGCTTCCTCATATGTCTTTGGAATCCATTCTTGATCCAGTTCGGTGATGAAGGCTTGATGCTCTGCTGGGTAGTGAGCTAGTGAGCATACTGCACTAATAGGATGTGCCACGGCTTTAGCATTGAAGTAAACCCTTGTGTTGATCCAATCTGAGGCTGGTCTCCTGTTCCTTGTACTCCTTCTCAAGGTTTGTATCTGATCAGCTTGATTGTTGTCACTTGGTTCCTCATGAGTTTCAGTGGCTGCTTGTGGTTGTGATCCCATCTCTTCTTGATCATGAGATACTCCTGAGTTCTCTTCAGGCTGAGCTTGCGCAGATTGATCATCTCCATGGCCCCCTTCATGATCATGATGAGATACTCCAACTTCTTCTACTACTTCTTCAGCAGCCCGAGTGGAGGTCTCCCTGACCTTTGCTGGTTCCTTTGGGAGACTGATGCCAAGTCTCTCCATAATGATTCTCAGGTTGTTAGCTCTATCAGTGGCTGATTGAGAAAGATCCTTGAGTTCATCCCAACTCTTTTCATCATAGTAGCCTGTTGATTCCATGAACTTAACATCCCTTGATACCAGAACTCTTCTAGTCTCTGGTACATAACATTTGTAACCCTTCTGGTGAGTTGAATACCCAATGAACATTGCCTTTCTACTCTTGGCCTCCAGCTTGTTTCTAAGCTCTCCTGGAATCAAAACAAAACACACACACCCAAACACACGCAAGTGATCTATGGATGATTTAGTTTTGTTCAATACCTCATATGGAGTGGCATTGTGAAGAACCCTTGTTGGCGTGCGGTTGATAAGATAAGCAGCAGTAACCACTGCATCTCCCCAAAACCTCTTAGGCACATTTGAGTGAAACATCATGCTCCTGGCCACTTCCATCAAGTGTCTATTCTTTCTTTCTGCCACACCATTTTGTTGAGGTGTGTAAGGACAGCTGGTTTGGTGTATGATTCCGTGTGAGGCTAAGTGTTGTTTGAAGGCTGTGCTAGTGTATTCACCACCATTATCTGATCTAAGAATTTTAATCTTAACATTGAAATGGTTAGTGACATAATTCTGAAAATTTTTAAAGGCTTCTAGCACCCTATCTTTTGATTGCAGCAAAGTGATCCAAGTGTACTTAGACTTTTCATCTATAAAAGTCACAAAATACTTATGCTGTTCTCTAGATGCACATGGGGCAGTCCATACATCAGAATGGATTAAATCAAAGCAATTATCATAGATGGTCATTGATTTAGGAAACACATTTCTACAATGTTTTCCTAATATACAAGCCTCACAATCACTTTTAAAAGAAATACTAGGCAACAGGATGTTCAAAGCATGAGAATGAGGATGTCCTAATCTAGCATGCCATATTACATCTTTAGGGAATTCAGAAACAGAATTAAAATAGCAAGATAAATCAGAAGCTGGTCTTGTGTCCTCAAGCAAGTACAAGTCTCCCTTGGTAACACCTTTGCCAAGCAACTTACTAGAATCAATATCCTGAAAATACACACTGTTAGGCCTGAAAGTAACTTGACAATTCAAATCATTAGTCACTCTTTTAACCGACAGCAAGTTAGATGCAAATGTGGGCATATAAAAAGCTTTAGACACTTTGTCAAACAGTTTGAGATCACCTACTCCTTCTATTGGAATTTTATCTCCATTGGCTATCATCACATTTCCTAAAGCAGGTTCAATGTTTTTAATCAAGCTTAAATCACTAATCATATGGTGTGAAGCACCAGAATCAATAATCAGTGGTTTAGCAGTTTTAAAAACACTCATAGAACTACCAACAGTGTGAGATGCACTAAGAGAAGTACCAGAGTTTTAGGTATACCAGATTCTTTCAAGGCCTTGATGAGAGCACTTAGGTCAGACTTTGTGATGATCTCATCTAGATTGGCCCTTGGTGTAGCATACACTGATGCAGAGGTCATGGCACTCCCCACGCCACTGCTGCTTGCTCCCATAGGATGTGGTGTGGTTGGCTCGGCCCCATCAGTTGAGAGATTGGCTCTTGCATCCTGGTGCTGGGGGCGAGTCTCTCTGAACTTGTTTGGCTTCAAGTGGGGATGGAGGAGCCAGCACTTGTCCTTTAGGTGACCCTTCTTCTTGCAATGGTCACAGATCAAGGCTTTCTTCTCCTCTTGCTTGTATGCCTTGTTAGCCACAGCTTCTTCAGCCTGGTGTGCCATGTTTAGGTCTCCTTTGTTACCAAATAAGCCCACGGATCCTTCCTCCTTCTGGATTTGAGCACATACTTCATCCAGGTCAGGGAGCTTGTCAGATCTCAAGATGTGCTTAATTAAGCTACCATAAGATGGGCTGAGAGTGAGCAGCAGTCCAAACACTTTATCCTCTTCACGCCTGGTTAATAGAGTGGTAGGATCAGTTGTGTGTGGCCTTAGTATCTCCATCTCTGCCCAAAGAGACCTGAACTTGCCAAAGTGAGGTTGGAACTCCCCATCTCCTTGGTTGAGAGCACCAATGGCCCTTTTCACTTCAAATACTCTAGTGAGGTTGGAAACATTTCCATACACTTTGTAGAGAGTATCCCACAGCTGCTTGGTAGTCTCACAGTATGAATAAGACTCCATTATTGCTGGTTCAAGAGAGCTGAGGAGAGCTGAGAGCACCATGAGATCTTCTTGATTCCATTTGTCTTCATCAGCTACCACCACCACCTCTTTTCCATCTTCTCCTTGAGTGGTTTGTTTTGGAGCGGCCTCTGTTGTGGCATACTTCCATAAACCTCTTCCACCAAGGGCTCTCTTCACCATCCTTGCCCAAAAGAGGTAGTTAACCCCCTTCAAGGTCACAGGTATGTTGAGATGTTTGTTGTTGTTGTTGTTGCTTTCTTCCATTTTTCCTTCAACTCGCCAAGAACACTTCAAGAACAGGAGAGAGAAATTTTAAAGAAAGAGAATTGAACAAGAACAGAGTGTTTGCGGAAGTTAGATTCGGTTTCAAGAGCTTTGTTGCTCTGATACCATGATAATTTATGAAGATTAAAGCAAGTTTGTGATGAGAATTGAAGAACAAGAGTGTAAGCAAAGATGAATCCGAGTGAAAGAGAAGAGAGAGAGAGGAGTTGTTTGCGCAAACTAAAGAGAGAGAGTTGAGGAATTCATATTTCCCTTAATTAAAATGGTTAACATGATACATGGTTAAATAGCAAAAATAGAGAAACAAACAAAGAGAACTATAATAAACTAAGCTAGTCTTCTCTGCGCACTGATCCGAGAAAGGGACAGGTCTGGATGGAGAGAGACAGCTCCCAACGGCAAGGAGATCATGTGACTCCTTCATTATTTAATTGTGCAACTTGCTTCTCCTTGTCTTCACACTTCAACGGTCGCCAGCTTCACTCTTCCTAGTTTAAATATATTCTTCTTGTCTTTGAATAACTCTTCATGGCAAATTGATAGCTTGATACCCAAGTATTGTACGGCCAGACTTGCCTCACAAAACTTGTGCTGATCAAGTATTTCTTCATCCATCCGAGAGGCTTCATCTTCTTCTCTTCTTTGTTTCTCATGTCCATGCATCCATTTATTGCTTCATGTCAACATTTCTATCCAGATGATTCCAGATTAGCCTGTTCGGACATATGTCAATATCTTCATGATTCTTATCAAACCAGGATGAACCAATATATAAGAAGCTTGATTGGAAACCACTAATCAGTGGAGAATAACCAGGAAGTTGAATAAATCTCATAGGAGTTGTGAGTAAGAAGATATCCCACTTTCTATCCAGATGATTCCAGATTAGCCTGTTCGGACATATGGCAATATCTTCATGATTCTTATCAAACCAGGATGAACCACGATCTAAGAAGCTTTATTTGGAACCACTAATCAGTGGAGAATAACCAGGAAGTTGAATAAATCTCATAGGAGTTGTGAGTAAGAAGATATCCCACTTTCTATCCAGATGATTCCAGATTAGCCTGTTCGGACATATGGCAATATCTTCATGATTCTTATCAAACCAGGATGAACCACGATCTAAGAAGCTTTATTGGGAACCACTAATCAGTGGAGAATAACCAGGAAGTTGAATAAATCTCATAGGAGTTGTGAGTAAGAAGATATCCCACTTTCTATCCAGATGATTCCAGATTAGCCTGTTCGGACATATGGCAATATCTTCATGATTCTTATCAAACCAGGATGAACCACGATCTAAGAAGCTTTATTTGGAACCACTAATCAGTGGAGAATAACCAGGAAGTTGAATAAATCTCATAGGAGTTGTGAGTAAGAAGATATCCCACTTTCTATCCAGATGATTCCAGATTAGCCTGTTCGGACATATGGCAATATCTTCATGATTCTTATCAAACCAGGATGAACCACGATCTAAGAAGCTTTATTTGGAACCACTAATCAGTGGAGAATAACCAGGAAGTTGAATAAATCTCATAGGAGTTGTGAGTAAGAAGATATCCCACTTTCTATCCAGATGATTCCAGATTAGCCTGTTCGGACATATGGCAATATCTTCATGATTCTTATCAAACCAGGATGAACCACGATCTAAGAAGCTTTATTTGGAACCACTAATCAGTGAGAATAACCAGGAAGTTGAATAAATCTCATAGGAGTTGTGAGCAAGAAGATATCCCACCTTCTATCCAGATGATTCCAGATTAGCCTGTTCGGACATATGCCATTATCTTCATGATTCTTATCAAACCAGGATGAACCACGATCTAAGAAGCTTTATTTGGAACCACTAATCAGTGGAGAATAACCAGGAAGTTGAATAAATCTCATAGGAGTTGTGAGTAAGAAGATATCCCACTTTCTATCCAGATGATTCCAGATTAGCCTGTTCGGACATATGGCAATATCTTCATGATTCTTATCAAACCAGGATGAACCACGATCTAAGAAGCTTTATTTGGAACCACTAATCAGTGGAGAATAACCAGGAAGTTGAATAAATCTCATAGGAGTTGTGAGTAAGAAGATATCCCACTTTCTATCCAGATGATTCCAGATTAGCCTGTTCGGACATATGGCAATATCTTCATGATTCTTATCAAACCAGGATGAAACACGATCTAAGAAGCTTTATTTGGAACCACTAATCAGTGGAGAATAACCAGGAAGTTGAATAAATCTCATAGGAGTTGTGAGTAAGAAGATATCCCACTTTATATCCAGATGATTCCAGATTAGCCTGTTCGGACATATGGCAATATCTTCATGATTCTTATCAAACCAGGATGAACCACGATCTAAGAAGCTTTATTTGGAACCACTAATCAGTGGAGAATAACCAGGAAGTTGAATAAATCTCATAGGAGTTGTGAGTAAGAAGATATCCCACTTTCTATCCAGATGATTCCAGATTAGCCTGTTCGGACATATGGCAATATCTTCATGATTCTTATCAAACCAGGATGAACCACGATCTAAGAAGCTTTATTTGGAACCACTAATCAGTGGAGAATAACCAGGAAGTTGAATAAATCTCATAGGAGTTGTGAGTAAGAAGATATCCCACTTTCTATCCAGATGATTCCAGATTAGCCTGTTCGGACATATGGCAATATCTTCATGATTCTTATCAAACCAGGATGAACCACGATCTAAGAAGCTTTATTTGGAACCACTAATCAGTGGAGAATAACCAGGAAGTTGAATAAATCTCATAAGTGTTGTGAGCAAGAAGATATCCCACCTTCTATCCAGATGATTCTAGATTTGCCTGTTCGGACATATGCCATTATCTTCATGATTCTTATCAAACCAGGATGAACCACGATCTAAGAAGCTTTATTTGGAACCACTAATCAGTGGAGAATAACCAGGAAGTTGAATAAATCTCATAGGAGTTGTGAGTAAGAAGATATCCCACTTTCTCTCCAGATGATTCCAGATTAGCCTGTTCGGACATATGGCAATATCTTCATGATTCTTATCAAACCAGGATGAACCACGATATAAGAAGCTTTATTTGGAACCACTAATCAGTGGAGAATAACCAGGAAGTTGAATAAATGATGCAAACCTAGCTGAACAAGGAGCCAATGCGGAGCATGAGGAGCTGATTCAGCTGAGTGATACTGAAGAGGAGACAAGTGAGCTAGATGTTGCTGAAGAGGAGACAAGTAAAGCCCACGACAACCATGAACTCATAACCAAGTTAGGCCCGGTTACAAGATCACAAACCAGGAGATTGAAGAATGCAATTTCGATGTTGGTTTATTCTAAACCAGAACCAACTTCGATGGAGAATCAAGTCAAGGAATTCTTCAATTACTCAGTCTTCGAGATTGCCTAGTTCTAAGTGTTTTCTTCTTAGTTTCACACAAGTCTTGTTGCAAGTTTCCACATTCTTTCTTTGTCATTGTTCTACATAAACCGTGAGAATCCAAAGTATGATTCATTCACTTTTTCAATAAAAATCTTTCCTTTGTTATTGTGAATCCTTTGTTCAGTTTCTGAACACTGTTTGCCTAGGAGTTGATTCTCTGCAAGGCTTTGGCTTTAGATCATTGTTTGTGGGCGTAATACTCACGATCTCTAGCACATCTACACAAGTGTTTGATCTCTCCATCGATCTACACTGAAGTTCATCACCATATCTATCTCAATCCATCAACCATCTCACCATCTTTCAAGGAGACAATACCATCCTTGTTCTAATCCGCAAAACACAACCCATATCACCCTCAGATCCATCCAAAAGGGAAAACAAACCATCAAGGGTTTCATTAAGTGGTATCAGAGCAGATTGAGGGCTTTTGATTCAGGGTTTGTACTCGATTTTCTTCTTCTCTTTGGGAACCTCTTTTGATCATTCTGTGAATCTATCCATCTCTTCTCTATCTATCTAAAAGTGCGAGGGGGCCGACCAGTATAAAAAAAAGAAAGATCAAAGCATCTAAGGCTGAAGAGAAATCCAGCCAGACTGAAGAGAAATCCAGTCTCTGGTGGTAAAGCCTCTTGCGAACTAAATCTCTTAATACTGTCTATCTTTTCTTCTCTTTGGGGTAGGGAATTGACTTCAAAAGGCTTGAACTCTGTTTGCTATTGAACTCCTGGATTCACAAACTGAAACACTTGAGAGAAACACTTGAGAGAAACACCAGTGAGGCTTCGGCTATCATATTGTGTTCTAACCTTTCTTGTTGAGTTTCTTAATAGGAATCATGTCGGATGAAGAGCATGAGCGGGAAGATCATCCAAACCTATTCAACAAAGTCCAGATGGATGCTATGATGTCAACTCTGATGAAAGCAATAGATAAGAAACTTGAATTTGAAAGAAATTCCTTTGCTACTAACAATGTTTTAGGTAGTGCTTCTCAGGCTAGGAAAGCTGCTAGAGAGAAAAGGAGAGGCAAGAGAGTAGCTACTGGCTTAACTGATGATGATATCACCTCTTCCGGAAGGAGTTCAGATGAAGTAAGATCAGTTAGAGCACCATCTCAGACCAGAACCAACCGTGCAGAGAGACACAGGCCAGATGATAGTCTTGGTAACATCAAGCTCAGAGTACCAGTCTTCAGTGGTACCAGCAATCCAGACGATTACCTTGATTGGGAAAAAAAGATAGAGTTGATCTTTGATTGTCACAACTACTCAGAGCTAAAGAAGGTTAGACTTGCAGCAACTGAATTCAATGGTTATGCTCTTCACTGGTGGGATCAGATTACTTCAACAAGAAGAAGAACCGGGGAAGCAGCAGTGTCAGGTTGGTTTGAACTCAAGACTCTCATGAGGAAACGATTTGTTCCAAGTCATTACCACAAGGATGTTCATCTGAAGCTAAGGAGGCTCACTCAAGGAACTAAGAGCGTGGAGGATTACTATCAGGAGATGGAGACTCTCATGATAAAAGCATCTGTTGTTGAGGATTCTAATGCAACTATGGCTCGGTTCCAAGCTGGTCTCAACAGAGAAATACAAGATCGATTGGAGCTGCAGGATTATGATGACATCTATGAGCTTCTTCACAAAGCTATCCTCATTGAGCAACAACAGAAGAGAAAGAACAGCTCCAAGGGTTCATACGGCAACAACTACAGGACAACCAAGGATGAGAAAAGCCTAGCTAAACCCAAAGAAGAACACAAAGCCATCAGCGTGATGATAAGGGAAAAGCACCAGCAACTAGATCAAGAGATGTGAAGTGTTTCAAGTGCCATGGCATTGGTCACTATGCTAATGAATGCACTAACAAGAAGGTGATGATTCTCTTGGATAATGGAGATATTATATCTGAGGAAGAGAAAGCTGATACTTCCGAGGAAGAGTTGATAGACTATCCAGTCCGAGGACAGCTCCTGGTTACAAGAAGGTCTCTTCAGGTCCAATCCAAACCAGAAGACATTGATCAAAGGGAGAATCTCTTTCACACTCGTTGTACTGTTTATGATAAAGTTTGCAGCTTGATTATAGATGGTGGAAGTTGTACTAACGTGGCTAGTGAATCTCTTGTAGCAAAGCTTGGGCTAAAAACAGGGAAGCATCCTAGACCTTACCCACTTCAATGGCTTAATGAGGGAGGCGAGCTGAAGGTCACTGAGCAAGTTATGGTTCCTATAACCATTGGGAGGTATCAAGATGAGATAGTGTGTGATGTACTACCCATGGATTCAAGTCATATTCTCTTAGGCAGGCCTTGGCAGTATGATAAGAAAGCTATCCATGATGGGTTTACAAATCGCCACTCCTTCACTCACAGAGATAAAAAGATTGTGCTTGCACCTTTGTCACCTCAAGAAGTACATGAAGATCAGCTACAACTAAGGCTCAGGCGACAAGAAGCCAAGGAGAACTCATCTGACTCAAAGAAGGGAACTAATCCTTTGGCCAAAAACAGTGAGATCAGGAAAGCTTTGATTCTCCAACAACCTTTGCTTTTGTTTATCTTCAAAGGTTCACTACTAACTTCTTCTAACCATGCTCCGGAGCTTCCGAAAGGGTTTGAGTTTATCTTGCAGGAATATGGAGATGTCTTTCCAAGAGAGAGTCCAGCTAGCTTGCCACCTTTCAGAGGGATTGAACACCAAATAGATCTGGTTCCAGGCGCTTCTCTTCCAAATAGACCAGCCTATAGAACCAACCCAGACGAAACCAAGGAGTTGCAAAGGCAGGTTGATGAGCTGATGGCTAAAGGACACATTAGAGAAAGCATGAGCCCTTGTGCCGTGCCTGTACTACTGGTGCCAAAGAAGGATGGAAGCTGGCGCATGTGTGTTGACTGCAGAGCCATCAACAATATCACTGTAAAGTACAGACATCCTATCCCTAGACTTGATGATATGCTTGATGAATTGCATGGGTCTTGCATTTTCTCTAAGATAGATTTAAAGAGTGGATATCATCAGATTAGGATGAAAGAAGGAGATGAATGGAAAACTGCTTTTAAAACAAAACATGGTTTGTATGAGTGGCTTGTTATGCCTTTCGGTTTAACTAATGCTCCTAGCACCTTCATGAGACTGATGAATCATGTTTTGAGAGCCTTCATAGGACACTTTGTGGTAGTTTATTTCGATGACATCTTGATCTATAGCAAAAGTTTGTCTGAGCACACTGAACATTTGAGAATTGTTTTAGAAGTGCTTAGGAAAGAAACTCTTTTTGCTAATCTTGATAAATGTACTTTTGGAGCAGATCACCTTGTGTTTCTAGGCTTTGTTGTTTCAGCTCAAGGAATCAGGGTGGATGAAGAGAAAGTGAAAGCCATCCGAGATTGGCCAGTTCCTAAGAGTGTGAGTGAAGTCCGGAGCTTTCATGGACTAGCTGGGTTCTACAGAAGGTTTGTCAGAGACTTCAGCACTATTGCAGCACCCCTCACTGAAGTTATCAAGAAGAATGTGGGGTTCAGATGGGAAGAAGCACAAGAAGAAGCTTTTCAGAACCTAAAAGGGAAGTTGACTGAAGCACCTTTGCTTGCACTTCCTGATTTTTCTAAGACTTTTGAAATTGAATGTGATGCTTCTGGAATAGGTATTGGAGCAGTGCTGATGCAAGAGAAGAAACCCATTGCCTACTTTAGTGAAAAGCTTGGAGGTGCTATGCTGAACTACCCGACTTATGATAAGGAGCTTTATGCATTGATCAGGGCTTTGGAGACATGGCAGCACTACTTGTGGCCAAAAGAGTTTGTGATCCACACTGATCATGAATCACTCAAGCACCTGAAGGGACAACACAAGCTGAATAAGAGGCACGCCAAGTGGGTAGAGTTTCTTGAAACCTTTCCTTATGTTATCCACTACAAGCAAGGTAAAGAGAATGTTGTTGCTGATGCACTTTCAAGAAGATATACTTTGCTTGCTTCCATGGAAACTAAGTTGTTAGGCTTTGATCAAGTAAAATCTTACTATGCTGATGATCCTGATTTCAAAGAACACTTTAAGGATAGTGAGAAACATACTAGTGGCAAATTCTATCAAGCTGATGGTTTCTTATTCTTTGAAAATCGATTGTGCTTGCCTAATTGTTCTTTGCGAGAGCTCTATGTTAGGGAATCACATGGTGGAGGTCTGATGGGGCATTTTGGTGTTGCTAAGACCTATGCTATTCTAAAGGAGCACTTCTACTGGCCAAACATGAAGAGAGATGTCGAGAAGATATGCAGTAGATGTGTCATTTGTACTCAAGCAAAGGCTAAAGCTCGGCCTCAAGGTTTGTACACTCCACTTCCCATCCCTGATGCACCTTGGGTAGACATATCAATGGATTTTGTGTTAGGATTGCCTAGGACTAAGAGAGGAAGGGATTCGATTTTTGTGGTGGTAGATAGGTTCTCTAAAATGGCTCACTTCATAGCTTGCCACAAAACTGATAATGCTCTTCACATTGCTGAGTTGTTCTTTAAAGAAGTGGTTAGACTTCATGGCATGCCTAGGAGTATTGTTTCTGATAGAGATACCAAGTTCTTGAGTCATTTCTGGAAAACTCTTTGGTCTAAGCTAGGAACTAAGCTGATGTTTTCTACTACTTGTCACCCACAAACTGATGGGCAAACTGAAGTAGTTAATAGGACCTTGGCTACTCTCTTGCGTGCTGTGATTAAAAAGAATATTAAGACTTGGGAAGATTGTTTGCCTCATGTTGAGTTTGCTTATAATCACTCTGTTCACCGAGCTACTAAGTTCTCACCTTTTCAGATAGTTTATGGGTTTAATCCTTTGACTCCTCTTGATTTGTTGCCTATACCATACAAAGAGCAGATTAATCTTGATGGAAAGGCCAAGGCCGAGTTTGTTGTTTCTTTCCATGAGCAGGTTAAGAAGAATATTGAGGAGAGAACCAAAGAGTATGCAAGATTCGCCAACAAGGGCAGACGAGAACTCATACTAGAACCAGGAGACTTGGTGACAATCCACTTGAGAAAAGAAAGGTTTCCTGAGGAAAGAAAGTCCAAACTCTTGCCAAGAACAGATGGACCATTTGAAGTACTGGAGAGGATCAATAACAATGCCTACAAGATCGATCTTCAAGGGAAGTATGCTATTAGTAATACTTTTAATGTTGCTGATCTAATTCCTTTTTGTGCTGATCATTTAGATTTGAGGACAAATCCTTTCAAAGGAGGAGGGGATGATGCAAACCTAGCTAAACAAGGAGCCAATGCGGAGCATGAGGAGCTGATTCAGCTGAGTGATACTGAAGAGGAGACAAGTGAGCTAGATGTTGCTGAAGAGGAGACAAGTAAAGCCCACGACAACCATGATCTCATAACCAAGTTAGGCCCGGTTACAAGATCACAAACCAGGAGATTGAAGAATGCAATTTCGATGTTGGTTTATTCTAAACCAGAACCAACTTCGATGGAGAATCAAGTCAAGGAATTCTTCAATTACTCAGTCTTCGAGATTGCCTAGTTCTAAGTGTTTTCTTCTTAGTTTCACACAAGTCTTGTTGCAAGTTTCCACATTCTTTCTTTGTCATTGTTCTACATAAACCGTGAGAATCCAAAGTATGATTCATTCACTTTTTCAATAAAAATCTTTCCTTTGTTATTGTGAATCCTTTGTTCAGTTTCTGAACACTGTTTGCCTAGGAGTTGATTCTCTGCAAGGCTTTGGCTTTAGATCATTGTTTGTGGGCGTAATACTCACGATCTCTAGCACATCTACACAAGTGTTTGATCTCTCCATCGATCTACACTGAAGTTCATCACCATATCTATCTCAATCCATCAACCATCTCACCATCTTTCAAGGAGACAATACCATCCTTGTTCTAATCCGCAAAACACAACCCATATCACCCTCAGATCCATCCAAAAGGGAAAACAAACCATCAAGGGTTTCATTATGGATAAGTGGAACCACTAATCAGTGGAGAATAACCAGGAAGTTGAATAAATCTCATAGGAGTTGTGAGTAAGAAGATATCCCACTTTCTATCCAGATGATTCCAGATTAGCCTGTTCGGACATATGGCAATATCTTCATGATTCTTATCAAACCAGGATGAACCACGATCTAAGAAGCTTTATTTGGAACCACTAATCAGTGGAGAATAACCAGGAAGTTGAATAAATCTCATAGGAGTTGTGAGTAAGAAGATATCCCACTTTCTATCCAGATGATTCCAGATTAGCCTGTTCGGACATATGGCAATATCTTCATGATTCTTATCAAACCAGGATGAACCACGATCTAAGAAGCTTTATTTGGAACCACTAATCAGTGGAGAATAACCAGGAAGTTGAATAAATCTCATAGGAGTTGTGAGTAAGAAGATATCCCACTTTCTATCCAGATGATTCCAGATTAGCCTGTTCGGACATATGGCAATATCTTCATGATTCTTATCAAACCAGGATGAACCACGATCTAAGAAGCTTTATTTGGAACCACTAATCAGTGGAGAATAACCAGGAAGTTGAATAAATCTCATAGGAGTTGTGAGTAAGAAGATATCCCACTTTCTATCCAGATGATTCCAGATTAGCCTGTTCGGACATATGGCAATATCTTCATGATTCTTATCAAACCAGGATGAACCACGATCTAAGAAGCTTTATTTGGAACCACTAATCAGTGGAGAATAACCAGGAAGT
Organism: Raphanus sativus; assembly: GCF_000801105.2. NCBI lineage: Eukaryota > Viridiplantae > Streptophyta > Magnoliopsida > Brassicales > Brassicaceae > Raphanus > Raphanus sativus. Next base: position 5,391 of record NW_026616377.1, on the reverse strand, counting down.
TGAATAAATCTCATAGGAGTTGTGAGTAAGAAGATATCCCACTTTCTATCCAGATGATTCCAGATTAGCCTGTTCGGACATATGGCAATATCTTCATGATTCTTATCAAACCAGGATGAACCACGATCTAAGAAGCTTTATTTGGAACCACTAATCAGTGGAGAATAACCAGGAAGTTGAATAAATCTCATAGGAGTTGTGAGTAAGAAGATATCCCACTTTCTATCCAGATGATTCCAGATTAGCCTGTTCGGACATATGGCAATATCTTCATGATTCTTATCAAACCAGGATGAACCACGATCTAAGAAGCTTTATTTGGAACCACTAATCAGTGGAGAATAACCAGGAAGTTGAATAAATCTCATAGGAGTTGTGAGTAAGAAGATATCCCACTTTCTATCCAGATGATTCCAGATTAGCCTGTTCGGACATATGGCAATATCTTCATGATTCTTATCAAACCAGGATGAACCACGATCTAAGAAGCTTTATTTGGAACCACTAATCAGTGGAGAATAACCAGGAAGTTGAATAAATCTCATAGGAGTTGTGAGTAAGAAGATATCCCACTTTCTATCCAGATGATTCCAGATTAGCCTGTTCGGACATATGGCAATATCTTCATGATTCTTATCAAACCAGGATGAACCACGATCTAAGAAGCTTTATTTGGAACCACTAATCAGTGGAGAATAACCAGGAAGTTGAATAAATCTCATAGGAGTTGTGAGTAAGAAGATATCCCACTTTCTATCCAGATGATTCCAGATTAGCCTGTTCGGACATATGGCAATATCTTCATGATTCTTATCAAACCAGGATGAACCACGATCTAAGAAGCTTTATTTGGAACCACTAATCAGTGGAGAATAACCAGGAAGTTGAATAAATCTCATAGGAGTTGTGAGTAAGAAGATATCCCACTTTCTATCCAGATGATTCCAGATTAGCCTGTTCGGACATATGGCAATATCTTCATGATTCTTATCAAACCAGGATGAACCACGATCTAAGAAGCTTTATTTGGAACCACTAATCAGTGGAGAATAACCAGGAAGTTGAATAAATCTCATAGGAGTTGTGAGTAAGAAGATATCCCACTTTCTATCCAGATGATTCCAGATTAGCCTGTTCGGACATATGGCAATATCTTCATGATTCTTATCAAACCAGGATGAACCACGATCTAAGAAGCTTTATTTGGAACCACTAATCAGTGGAGAATAACCAGGAAGTTGAATAAATCTCATAGGAGTTGTGAGTAAGAAGATATCCCACTTTCTATCCAGATGATTCCAGATTAGCCTGTTCGGACATATGGCAATATCTTCATGATTCTTATCAAACCAGGATGAACCACGATCTAAGAAGCTTTATTTGGAACCACTAATCAGTGGAGAATAACCAGGAAGTTGAATAAATCTCATAGGAGTTGTGAGTAAGAAGATATCCCACTTTCTATCCAGATGATTCCAGATTAGCCTGTTCGGACATATGGCAATATCTTCATGATTCTTATCAAACCAGGATGAACCACGATCTAAGAAGCTTTATTTGGAACCACTAATCAGTGGAGAATAACCAGGAAGTTGAATAAATCTCATAGGAGTTGTGAGTAAGAAGATATCCCACTTTCTATCCAGATGATTCCAGATTAGCCTGTTCGGACATATGGCAATATCTTCATGATTCTTATCAAACCAGGATGAACCACGATCTAAGAAGCTTTATTTGGAACCACTAATCAGTGGAGAATAACCAGGAAGTTGAATAAATCTCATAGGAGTTGTGAGTAAGAAGATATCCCACTTTCTATCCAGATGATTCCAGATTAGCCTGTTCGGACATATGCAATATCTTCATGATTCTTATCAAACCAGGATGAACCACGATCTAAGAAGCTTTATTTGGAACCACTAATCAGTGGAGAATAACCAGGAAGTTGAATAAATCTCATAGGAGTTGTGAGTAAGAAGATATCCCACTTTCTATCCAGATGATTCCAGATTAGCCTGTTCGGACATATGGCAATATCTTCATGATTCTTATCAAACCAGGATGAACCACGATCTAAGAAGCTTTATTTGGAACCACTAATCAGTGGAGAATAACCAGGAAGTTGAATAAATCTCATAGGAGTTGTGAGTAAGAAGATATCCCACTTTCTATCCAGATGATTCCAGATTAGCCTGTTCGGACATATGGCAATATCTTCATGATTCTTATCAAACCAGGATGAACCACGATCTAAGAAGCTTTATTTGGAACCACTAATCAGTGGAGAATAACCAGGAAGTTGAATAAATCTCATAGGAGTTGTGAGTAAGAAGATATCCCACTTTCTATCCAGATGATTCCAGATTAGCCTGTTCGGACATATGGCAATATCTTCATGATTCTTATCAAACCAGGATGAACCACGATCTAAGAAGCTTTATTTGGAACCACTAATCAGTGGAGAATAACCAGGAAGTTGAATAAATCTCATAGGAGTTGTGAGTAAGAAGATATCCCACTTTCTATCCAGATGATTCCAGATTAGCCTGTTCGGACATATGCCAATATCTTCATGATTCTTATCAAACCAGGATGAACCACGATCTAAGAAGCTTTATTTGGAACCACTAATCAGTGGAGAATAACCAGGAAGTTGAATAAATCTCATAGGAGTTGTGAGTAAGAAGATATCCCACTTTCTATCCAGATGATTCCAGATTAGCCTGTTCGGACATATGGCAATATCTTCATGATTCTTATCAAACCAGGATGAACCACGATCTAAGAAGCTTTATTTGGAACCACTAATCAGTGGAGAATAACCAGGAAGTTGAATAAATCTCATAGGAGTTGTGAGTAAGAAGATATCCCACTTTCTATCCAGATGATTCCAGATTAGCCTGTTCGGACATATGGCAATATCTTCATGATTCTTATCAAACCAGGATGAACCACGATCTAAGAAGCTTTATTTGGAACCACTAATCAGTGGAGAATAACCAGGAAGTTGAATAAATCTCATAGGAGTTGTGAGTAAGAAGATATCCCACTTTCTATCCAGATGATTCCAGATTAGCCTGTTCGGACATATGGCAATATCTTCATGATTCTTATCAAACCAGGATGAACCACGATCTAAGAAGCTTTATTTGGAACCACTAATCAGTGGAGAATAACCAGGAAGTTGAATAAATCTCATAGGAGTTGTGAGTAAGAAGATATCCCACTTTCTATCCAGATGATTCCAGATTAGCCTGTTCGGACATATGGCAATATCTTCATGATTCTTATCAAACCAGGATGAACCACGATCTAAGAAGCTTTATTTGGAACCACTAATCAGTGGAGAATAACCAGGAAGTTGAATAAATCTCATAGGAGTTGTGAGTAAGAAGATATCCCACTTTCTATCCAGATGATTCCAGATTAGCCTGTTCGGACATATGGCAATATCTTCATGATTCTTATCAAACCAGGATGAACCACGATCTAAGAAGCTTTATTTGGAACCACTAATCAGTGGAGAATAACCAGGAAGTTGAATAAATCTCATAGGAGTTGTGAGTAAGAAGATATCCCACTTTCTATCCAGATGATTCCAGATTAGCCTGTTCGGACATATGGCAATATCTTCATGATTCTTATCAAACCAGGATGAACCACGATCTAAGAAGCTTTATTTGGAACCACTAATCAGTGGAGAATAACCAGGAAGTTGAATAAATCTCATAGGAGTTGTGAGTAAGAAGATATCCCACTTTCTATCCAGATGATTCCAGATTAGCCTGTTCGGACATATGGCAATATCTTCATGATTCTTATCAAACCAGGATGAACCACGATCTAAGAAGCTTTATTTGGAACCACTAATCAGTGGAGAATAACCAGGAAGTTGAATAAATCTCATAGGAGTTGTGAGTAAGAAGATATCCCACTTTCTATCCAGATGATTCCAGATTAGCCTGTTCGGACATATGGCAATATCTTCATGATTCTTATCAAACCAGGATGAACCACGATCTAAGAAGCTTTATTTGGAACCACTAATCAGTGGAGAATAACCAGGAAGTTGAATAAATCTCATAGGAGTTGTGAGTAAGAAGATATCCCACTTTCTATCCAGATGATTCCAGATTAGCCTGTTCGGACATATGGCAATATCTTCATGATTCTTATCAAACCAGGATGAACCACGATCTAAGAAGCTTTATTTGGAACCACTAATCAGTGGAGAATAACCAGGAAGTTGAATAAATCTCATAGGAGTTGTGAGTAAGAAGATATCCCACTTTCTATCCAGATGATTCCAGATTAGCCTGTTCGGACATATGCCAATATCTTCATGATTCTTATCAAACCAGGATGAACCACGATCTAAGAAGCTTTATTTGGAACCACTAATCAGTGGAGAATAACCAGGAAGTTGAATAAATCTCATAGGAGTTGTGAGTAAGAAGATATCCCACTTTCTATCCAGATGATTCCAGATTAGCCTGTTCGGACATATGCAATATCTTCATGATTCTTATCAAACCAGGATGAACCACGATCTAAGAAGCTTTATTTGGAACCACTAATCAGTGGAGAATAACCAGGAAGTTGAATAAATCTCATAGGAGTTGTGAGTAAGAAGATATCCCACCTTCTATCCAGATGATTCCAGATTAGCCTGTTCGGACATATGGCAATATCTTCATGATTCTTATCAAACCAGGATGAACCACGATCTAAGAAGCTTTATTTGGAACCACTAATCAGTGGAGAATAACCAGGAAGTTGAATAAATCTCATAGGAGTGAGTAAGAAGATATCCCACTTTCTATCCAGATGATTCCAGATTAGCCTGTTCGGACATATGGCAATATCTTCATGATTCTTATCAAACCAGGATGAACCACGATCTAAGAAGCTTTATTTGGAACCACTAATCAGTGGAGAATAACCAGGAAGTTGAATAAATCTCATAGGAGTTGTGAGTAAGAAGATATCCCACTTTCTATCCAGATGATTCCAGATTAGCCTGTTCGGACATATGGCAATATCTTCATGATTCTTATCAAACCAGGATGAACCACGATCTAAGAAGCTTTATTTGGAACCACTAATCAGTGGAGAATAACCAGGAAGTTGAATAAATCTCATAGGTGTTGTGAGTAAGAAGATATCCCACTTTCTATCCAGATGATTCCAGATTAGCCTGTTCGGACATATGGCAATATCTTCATGATCTTATCAAACCAGGATGAACCACGATCTAAGAAGCTTTATTTGGAACCACTAATCAGTGTGAGAATAACCAGGAAGTTGAATAAATCTCATAGGATGTTGTGAGTAAGAAGATATCCCACTTTCTATCCAGATGATTCCAGATTAGCTTGTTCCGACATATGC